>NW_026267560.1:122551-128623 GCF_000697945.3 Frankliniella occidentalis | reverse complement strand
CCCGGGCGGCACAGCACCCTCTCCATTAGTACTGCTCTGAAGATGCTGTAGTCAACGGCACTGCTTATGTGATTGTTTCTCAGTCTTAGTACTTTGTATTTTTCTACCTTTTTATGGTCCTTTTTGTCTTGTGGCATAGTTTATTGGCTGAGCGATAGCGAAGCCTATTACTCCAGTGATGATCAAAAAGTTTCGCGTCTGTTTGTGTGTGTGTGTGTTTGTTTGTTTGTCTGTACGCACGATAACTCGAGATCGAATTGAGCTAGCGACCTGGGATTTTCAGGGTCGTTTTGTATCATAAAAAGAGAGATCGAGTTCGAAGAAGAGTATTCTAGCTCAAAAATTGGATTTTTAAAAAATCGAAAACCACAGGTCCCCAAAATGATGTTTTTAAAAAATATTTTTTTAATGTTTTCTATGGGGTAACTCATCAAAGTAGAGCCCGCAGGGCGAAAATTTCGTCCGTTTCGCTCTATCATTAACCGTTTAGGTGCCACACGTAGTTTTAGACGAAAACAAGCGAAAAAATGTACGACAATGCATGCTTAGTCGAAGTGACGGGAAGTTGACGGGCCACAGGCCCGTATCCTTGTGTTCATTTTTGCGCTACCCGACTCGGGTGTCAGCGCCGCAGGCCTAGGTAGATGTATGCCAGGCGCGTCGCAGCGTAACAGTGTTTCGTGAGATATCGCGAAGCCTGTTACGCGAGACGTGGTCTGGCGTACATCTACCTAGTAAGTTAGTTTTAAGTCTTGTTTTGTATTTATATTTGGTTATACTACCCTTTTGTTTGTGTGGGAGGATGTAGTGTACTGTCAATAGTCCATATTCTGTCAATAATAATACTGTATGAATCTAGTCGGCTGTGGCCGCTAATATAAGCTGAGCACCAATCCTGTAATGTCAGACTTCGTGGAAATAAACACTTGACACTTGACCCATGTGTTCGTGTTCGTGAATCCGTCCGTCCTCAGTCAGTCGGTCAACACCAAGATACTTCAATAATCAGGTGATACAAAAACCCACGGCAAGTCTGCAAACAGTATAAATTGAGGTCAGTTTCAAAACAAATTAAAATTTCATCAGTTTCAATAATGGTAACATAGTCCAAGAAAGTTAGGGTTTAAGGTAGAAAAAAATCGCTCACACTTTTTTTCAACGGTTTTCGACTCATCAGACCTTCCTTTACAACATATCAAATTCCCCAAAAATCCCCGCATTGGCATTTTTGTAGTACCCTGTGAAACATTTACTTAATTTTATGCATTTAAGCAAAAATTGAATTTTTTTTCTGGTGGCACGGAATGGTTTCAAATTACAAGCAATGCTAGTTTGTATCAGGTTTAGTATAAAAAGAGACAAATATCCCAGCAAACCACTCAATTTTAGTCGATTTTCGTATAAAAAGGCCAATAAAGAGGTCAAATTTTAACCGAAAACCATGAAGATAGTAAAGAATCCGGCTTTTGATGCCCCAAAGTCAAATAAAGGCAGAACGTTCGCGAGCGGAAAAAAAATTGGAGAGTATGATTTTTAAAGTGGGATTTCTACGGATCTACAATCAGTTGAAAACCACGCGCAAATGCAAACAGCATAATTTACCTCGCGCAGTTGCACTCCTCGCGCAGTTAAAGTCCTCGCGCAGTCGCAGTCCTCGCGCAGTTGCAATCCTCGCGCAGTCACCGACCTCGCGCAGTTGCAAACCTCGCGCAGTTTCCATCGTCTCTTGCAAAATTTGGAAGAATTTTTCTCCTGACTTCTTAAGGGGGCAGACCTGTGAAATACAAGGGTTTAGGGGAAAAAATATTTTAAAAAACGTGGCGACTCAGAGGTTTAGTACTGCGCGTATACATGAAGTAAAGATGGCCCCACAATTTGGCCACTGAGCGGTGCCGCCCTCCACAAACATAGCCAGCATGGCCTTGAACTGGAGCCGATGTAGGTCTTTGCGGTGTGCACGATTGTGCCTGAACCGTTGGGTTTGCAACAGTGAAAAAGTTCCTAGATTTTCTTAAAACATGTAGCTAGGATCTGACAGGAGCGTTTTTTGAAATTCCACTCCGATAGACTTGAAAAAAATTCCCAAAAAATGAGTACAAAAATTTGGGTTGAAATTTGGGTACTTTTTACCTGGTTTTGGTACCTTGCAATTGAGTTATAAAAAATCGCCCTCGTCAGATCCTTGGCACATAAATCGACAAGATTCGGGCAAAATATTACGTCGATAGCTCCAAAACTACGGCCTGGAGGTTGCACACCGTTTGCAAAAAATCATTCCGAGAAAAACGAGTTGAAACTTTTCAGAACCTATGTATAGCGACGAACCAAACGCTAGGGCAACTTACTGAACTGGTCCTAAAAAATTCCGAGGCTCAAGAGGACTCCTTCCTCGTCGTGTGTCTTGTCCTGAGCGGCCAGGCGAACCCTAGTGGTCCAGCCACCCAGCCACTTGCAGCACGTTTTGGGCTCTCCTGAGCGCTATTTTTCATGTTTCAACATCCGCTTTGCGGCATTCGAAAGAGGAAAGATCACCGGGCACTCGCGAAACTTCGAAGGTCCAGTTCCGCAACTCTAAAACTAAAAATATCACACCCAATTCGACGATCTGACAATTTAATCACTTGTGAGAGAGTTTCAAAGTCGCGAAGTGAGGACCGGGGCCACCGGCGCTTTTCGCCCACTCGAGTGTAGTGCTGCCCACATACCAACGAACTGCGCGCGAATTCAAATGAAACGATTGAATATTTCAAAGCTGACAAATGCATAAAATAATGCACACAGATAATCCTCGTTAATTCTCGATTCTTAGACTACCCCGCTTCTCGCTGTCAGTGGAGCACACTTTGAGGAGATACGGAATGTGACGTACAGACAGACAGACAGACTCACGACGAGGACATCGCCTGACCCCTCATCGATAGGGACTGAGCTTCGCTCAGCGATTATTTCCACTATTTTTTGTGCCTTTCTCCAGCACCTGCATTAGACCATCTACTTAATTGCGAATCAATGAAGAGACGAAAGGGCAGGATGCCCAAACAACCTCAGCCTAAAACCAACAGCAACAAGAATCTGTTGCAACAGCTAAGCTCCTTTGTTCAGTCTTCAATGTCAAACTCAACTTCGGGGCCAGGAAGTCTGGTATCACTCATAACTGGACCGCAACAATCTGTAGGAGTTGGGGTGCCCTCTGCTGCTGCTGCCTCTTTCAACTCTGCAGCTTTCTGAAAACTATCAAAATAGTAAAGAATCCGTGATGGATTTTCGGTAGTGGTTTGGTGGTGGCAGGACCGTGTGTGTGTGTGTGTGAGAGAGAGAGAGAGAGAGAGAGAGAGAGAGAGAGCGCGCACTAGGGAGAGGGGGGAAAGGAAAAGAGAAAAAAAAAGCCCAAAAGGGCAAAGGGATGGGAAAGAAATGGAGAAATTACTGACGCGTATAAAAATGTTTGTTTTTGAAAAGTGGTTACTTAGAGCTCACAGCTCGCCTCTGGCTGCCGCCTGGGGTGTCTAAAGTTAAGCACGCGTGAGCGTGCACGTGAGAGATGTGCGGCACCTTATACTAAGCGAAATTTCAATGTGGCTTAAAAGGGCTTCGCGTACTTGATGTGGGCTATGGACTGAATAACGCCGAGACGCTTAGACGAATCTATCTGCTAAATGTTTAAATTATGTTATTTTTATCATGTTTTTAAAGGGTGGTGAAAGGGGCACGATTGTCTTAAATATTTAGTTGTTTCCTATAACTTGCACAAAAATTTTAACACTTTTAAAAGCCTTTGCTCAATCTGCCGGCTGCCACGCTCGCACGACAAGACTGCCCCTCTGCCCTTAACCACATCCACCTTATTAAAGTCAAAATTGGCATAGGAGCCTGTCACTTTTTTTAAAGAGGGGTGAAAGGGTGATGACTGACCTGACCCAAAAATCTGCGTAGTTTATTGCTATGTTCAAAATTTGAGAAACATTTAACGCCATTCTGCCCATGCCATCAGCTGGGCTCCGGAGCCCGGGCCCCCCGGACCCCTCGCCTATTCAGACACCGAGAGCGGCGGGGTCCCCCTGCCCCGCCCCCGAACCTTTTTTTTTTGTGTGTGTGGGAGGGTCTCCTTGCCGAGGAGCAGGTACGTAACACGAAAATCCTTTGGCGATACACATCACAACCTCGTCATAAGGCTTTTCGTTTTGCGTTTTCGCCGCATTTTAACGCACGCGAAGCCTGACCGCGTGATCGAAATTTTGAACATTCTATAATCACATAGATAGCTTTAGTAAAGTTTCGCGATTCATACTGCCTATGCCTCCGCGTTACCATCAGCTGGGCTCTGGAGCCCGGGCCCCCCGGGCCCCTCGCCTATTCAGACACCGAGTGACCCGCCCCCAAACCTTATTTTTTTTGGTTTTGTTTTGGTGCTGGAGGGTCTCCTTGCTAGTGGATGTTGGGGGAGCAGGTACGTAACACGAAAATCTTGGCGATACACATCACGACCTCGTCATAAGGCTTCGCGATTTGCTAATCGCACGCGAAGCCTAATAATTTTGAAGAATAACCATCTCTGTACTCTCCTCTTTCCAAAAATGTATGGGTTTGTTAATTTTCAGGTCATCTGGCTTATTAGTATTATTTAGGCACGCCTGACCGCTCACGTATGAGATGAGCGTAGGAGTGCGAAAGAAGAGGGGCCCTACATGATGCGACAGCAGCCCAGGCCCAGACGGCTATTTCGCACTAGTCAGAACTTTTTTCTTAGCTCGCTTCGCTCGCTCGCGGTGATGGTAACTTCTTGTGTTATTTAGGTGTGTGGGTAATCACAAGTCTTAATTTGTATTCTTCGGAATTTTTTTCGCTTGCTTCGCGATGACTTTTCTTTTCCCCTTTCTCTTTGCTAGAAATCCGTAGAAATCCCACTTAAAGAATCAAACTCTCCAATTTTCTTTTCGCTCGGGAACGTTCTGCCTTTATTTGACTTTGGGGCATCAAAAGCCGGATTCTTTACTATCTTCATTGTTTTCGGTTAAAATTTGACCTTTTTTGGCCTTTCTATACCTAAATTGACTAAAATTGAGTGGTTTGCTGGGATATTTGTCTTTTTTTATCCTAAACCTGATATAAACTAGCATTACTTGTAATTTGAAACCATTTCGAGCGACCTGAGCAGATTTCCAATTTTTGCACAAATACATAAAATTGAGTAAATGTTTCACAGGGTACTACAAAAATGCCAATGCGGGGATTTTTGGGGAAGTTTGATATGTTGTAAAAAAGGTCTAATGAGTCGAAAACCGTTGAAAAAAAGTGTGAGCGATTTTTTTCCAGCTTTTGGCCGTTTTTGAGCTATCTTTCCTGGACTAACAGGGCTGTTGAAGGAAAAGAACTAGCCTGCACTTTCAAATGTGCTCGGTAAAATCTCTTCTGTGGGTCCAAATTCAGAGGATTGTGGTAGTGGTTGTGTGCGACAAACAGGAACAGCGCCCATCTCCTCCTCAATAGTGGGTAGTATTGCAGCATCAACAGCAGATTCTTCGATGTGCAGAGGAGAAATACGTTAAGACAGAGACGAGGTGCCACCAACAGAACTGCTACTGCCCGTGAAAGGAGAAGAAAAAACAAATGAAGCATAAATATACATCCTTAGAGAATCAGAATTGGTTGTTATTGTAGGAAATACAAAAAATAATTACAAGAAGCTGCAGCTAGCTCCACAGGAGTTTCCGAGTCAACTAGAGTTTCCACGTTCACTGGGTCCAAAGAAACAAGCAGGCCCGCCCTTCCGCCAAACGGAGTTGCCAGCTCCACTTCGCTGCGCCGGCAACTCCGTTCGGCAGGGGCCGGGCCTGCTTGGCCTGCCGGCGGCGATGGTCGGGCCTTCGGCCCGACCATTTTAGGCCCGACCATTTCAGTCTCGCGATTTACTGAAGTGCATAATCAAATAAATAATGTGACCGGTAAATTACTTTGCATATTTGAGTAAACTAAAGCGTTCGGCGGGGGGCCTGCGGCCCTAGAGATTTCCTCCTTCCACATGACAAAAGACTGTAACGGGGCAACACCGTGACTACACCCCACCCTTCTGCT
>NW_026267560.1:114519-116021 GCF_000697945.3 Frankliniella occidentalis | reverse complement strand
GGGGGGGGGCGCTGGCGCTACAATGAAACTATGAGTGAGTGACCAGTCAGTGTGCGTGTCCGTGTCCCGTGTTCGGTCCGCCTCATCTCGAAGGGTCGGCGACAAAACGGGTCCGTAAAAATATTGCCAGACGATGACGAGCGGGAGCAGGGCCATGCGGGGCCATGTGATATACATTGGGTTGCCTACATGCAGGCGCATCCCGCCTCCCGGCTCTCCGCTCGCTTCCGCAAGCCAGCCTGTGGCTCGCGGACAGGTGCGAGCCAGGGTTAGCTCGCGCTGGCTCGCAGCCGCGCGAGCGCTACGGCCGGCTCGCCGTTGATCCCGAAGGGTCCCGAAGATTACCGAAGTCGGCTGGCTCGCGCTGGCTCGCACAGTTTCAAACACCTTGGGCAACCATATTTTCCGTTAAAATTTTTATGCCCCCTGAAACGTGCTGTCGCAAGTGCCACATAAGATAGCTCCTTTAAAGACCTTGAGACCATGAGAATGAACATAAAATTGTAAACCACTTCTTAATTGTAGTAACTCTTCATGAATAGGTTTCAAGAACAAATTGACATCCGGCTTCTCTAAACCAAACCACAACCCAGATAACAGCATATTTCAACGGCAAAACCGAAGGTGAGGAGGCAGCTCATTTATAGTTAAATATATAGGCCTTAGCTGCGCCGGCGCGCGGGCGGGCGGTGTGCGCCGGGATGCGCCGGGCAGGCCGGCCAGGGCGAGGCTGCCTAGGGGCGGGCGCGAGGGGCAGACCAGGTCGACGGCGACGTCAGTGTAGTCCTGGTGCAGCTGCGCCGGCTTGAAACTGCACCCACGATGCTGCCGCGGTACACGACGTCGCAGTGAAAAAGGGGGGGGGGGGGGGGGGTAAGGTGACGTGGCTACGTACTTTTTTGTGATGATTGTTATGTATGTCATACGATCGTGGCGTTGTGGTAGGGAGATACAAGTAATTAATTATTTATTCATTTTTAGGTGCATTTGGGGAAAAAAGATGTCTTCATCGCGGCGAGGGAGGAGTGGGAAATATCTAGGATCTACAAAAAACATCCGAGGAAATTTTATAGTCATATACTGGAGGAATGCGTACCAGGCGAAATTTGCTGTCTGCCTTACATAATCTGTGGCGGCAAAAAAGATTCTGTCGGACTGCCACCTGGTATCGTCGAAGAAGTAACGCGTAATAAGTAGTGTATTTTTATTGGCTGAGCGATTAGCGAAGCCTATTACTCCAGTGATGATCAGAAATTTTCGCGTCTGTCTGTCTGCCTGTCTGTCATTACGATAACTCGAGAACGAATTGAACTAGCGACCTGGGATTTTCAGGGTCGTTTTGAGTCATAGAAAGACAGATCTAGTCCGAAGATAAGCATTCTAGCTCAAAAATTGGATTTAAAAAATAATCAAAAACCACACGTCCCACAAATAACATTAAAGACAGATCAAGTTCGAAGAAGAGCATTCTAGCTCAAAAATTTGATTTAAAAAAAATCAAA
>NW_026267560.1:109471-113534 GCF_000697945.3 Frankliniella occidentalis | reverse complement strand
ACTTACATATACAACGACGCGGGGGCAGGGCAGGAGATGTGCAACTTAACATATTGCACTATTGCGTTCTAAGTGGTACAAGTAGCCGGATTCGCAATCGCCGGTCTCTGAGCTCGGGCTGGTCGGCGTCCCGTGAACTCCCACAGAAATATTATAGACTGGAATAGAACTTTTGACTTGGTATCATCTGCTTTCACGATCCGTTTCTGGTCGGAACTTTTTTTTGTATTCTTTTGTTCTTGCCCACAATGTGATTTGCCCGAACAAGACTGTTTTCTTAAGAATACGTTTAAATTTGTTTGTGACTTCACTTGCTCTAAATATACCACAGACTGCACTTAAATTACGGTATTGAATTCATTATTTCATTTTTGACCCGACACACGTTCTCCTTGGAAACACTCGTCGTATGACGCGACAAAGTTTGAAGAGAGGGAGCTCTGGAACAGTCAGGGCTGCACAACTCGTTCTCGCCCCGTGTGTATAGGAAACCCGTGCGATACACGAAGAGGCGCCGCTCAGCTAGGCAACCCGCCCACGCGACGGCTTGATATTGTCTATCAGATAGCTGCCGCAAAAATCAGGAGGGTGTATCTGCGCTTGCTCGGGCGTGGCTCGGCGAGTGCGCGGGTGAGTTCCTCGCGTCGTCTCCACAAATGCTCAGCGATGGACCCGGTGAGTGCCAGGGGACCTCTGTAGTCACAGCTCGATGACGGCTGCAGAGTGTCTCAAAAGGAATGGCTTAGAGAAGGCTACTTTTCGCGACAAAGTAGTTTTCGTCTAGCCTCCGTGGATCCATAGCTGAGGTGTCGAAACCGACTCAGGGAGAGCTCCGTACTGGATCAAGTGTGGCTCAAAACTGCCCGAAAACGAGGATCGGTAGAGGCTGCGAGCGGACTGCACGCTGGCTCACTGGTGCCACTCGGGTGCCACTAGAGTGTATGCTTGTTACCCTGATCTGAGACAAAACATCTTGTACGGGACCTTATTAACAGTGTATTAAACGTTAAGTTTTGTAACTTCTAAAAAAATCTACTTTTTCAAATTTCAAATACAACTGTGTTTTCTTTTAGCATAGCTCCTAATCTCTCAAAATGACATGTTAAAACGTTGATTAGACACACAACTTATTTTCACCTGATTTTCACAATAGCCAAGGACTTGCAAGGGACTGAACAGATAGGGCCACCGAAATCAGATCATGATGTATAATAAAGCATTCCGGTAAAGCTGAAATCCAAAAGAATGCGGGGAAGAAGAAAACGTAAAGAGCTATGCTTAAGCATGGTGACTTCCCGTACAAAATTCCTAATCCAGTTTTCCTAATGGCATTTTTCCTATCTCCGCACTTCCTAATGCACTATATTCCTACACCGCTTTTACTAAATTTTGAGTAGAAACTTTTCCTAATTATTTTTTCCTACTCAGCCCCCTGCTTTTACACAATACCTAAGTTTTTATCAACTACATCGTTTTAACACTAAGAAACATCATATTTAAAACTGAGCTCAACTTATGTAAGGAATTAAGTGTAGTCAACCTTTGTGAACCCGATGTAGGATCCCTACTCAATACCATAGCCGAAGTTCAGACTACAGTTCGTCTCCAGATCTTTCCACCCAGGAATCTTAAGGGAGATTTTCAAAATAAGAGACATATTTGGCCTACTAAAATCTCAACAAATTTGCTGGATCAGTAAAATTATATGCTGGATATAAAAAGAGAGAAATCCCCCTCCCCCCGGCGACCTCTATAAAAGTTTAATATGAGATTAAAAATGTGAAATATTTGCTTAATATCAGTTTAAGTAGGTGTTGTACAAGCAGTGATACTGGGAGTATTATCATCTGCTAAAAATACTAATCTAAATGAGCCTAAGCCAAACCACAGCTAAGCAGTATCCCAGCGTCTCCACCATGTTTCCTCTAGTCAGAGTTGTCTGAACTTACAAGGGAAGGTTTTTAGGTGTTACACACCAATTTCGCTGGGCGCGATACATATTGCAGGGGACATATGTAGATTATGATTGACACCGGTTTTAGCTGCCCATACTATGTTTTTCGTTTGTTTTGGACAATTTTTAGTAGGAAAACATCATAAAACCAGAAACATTGTGATCTTCAAATGTCTATATCTCCGGAACCGTTTGAGCTACGCCATCCAGATTTTGCACAGAGGTAGTCCGCATAGATACCTTAACTGTCTAAAAACATGGGAAGAGTCGAAAAAAATTGTTGAAATGGTCCGAAATCCAAGTCGAAATCCAAGTAAGGAAGGTGCACGTAGTTTGTGACATTTTCTTCGATGTTTTTCGAAAAAAATTATACTTCACGATAATTTAGTTACAAATTCGGCGTACCTCTGTGCAAAATCTGGGGGGTGTAGCTGAAACGGTTCCGGAGATATCGGCATTTGAAGATCACCTTTTTACTGGTTTTATGATGTTTTCCTATCAAAAATTGTCCAAAACAAACGAAAAACATAGTATGGGCAGCTAAAACCGGTGTCAATCTTAATCTACATATGTCCCCTGCAATATGTACCGCGCCCAGCGAAATTGGTGTGTAACACCTAAAAACCTTCCCTTGTTAGGGCTGCTTGGCCCGTACTAACGTCGAAAGATGAGATTAGTAAAAAAAAAATAACAAGGTAGACGCACGTTAAAACCGTGTGAAGCTTAGCTAAATGTGCGTCTACCTCGGCCTGCGGCGCGCTAAAATTAAAATGTTTTCGCGATTTTGGTTGGCATGCCTGTCCACCTCACATCCCACGTCTCACGCCTAGCGCCTCACTTCACGCCGTCTTCCGGGCGGTCTCCCCTTGCGCTTCCTGACAGAGCTGAGCATTTAAAGTTGAAGTTTAATTTCAAGTTCAAGTTAAGCTCAGCAATAAAGGCTAGAAACGGTAATTGAAGCTAGTCCTATCACTCCAGTAGTGCACAGTATAGACGGGTGCTACTTGCTAGCCGGTCGGTCTCAGACTGACGTCTCGGCGGGCAGCGCGGCCTGTCGGCCGGCAGCTGGCCTAGTTCCATATGATGTGTCATCAACCATGGTGAACAACAGGGACTGCTCAGAGCGTGAACTTTTGAATTGGTCCTTCCGTTCCGTCACTCTGGAGGACAGTTTTTGGGCTGCTGCCCTGACTAGTGTATATGCGACAGTAGTTCGCGATTCGCATATGTTGCACAGAAAACCGACAAAGACTTTTGAAAATATGGCTGTCCAAAGTGCAGGTTTTAGCGCGGAGGACAGTACGCAAGTTACATTTTGACTACTTCCCAAGGAATTTCGATTATTTTCACCTCTGACATTGCCGATTTTCTACTAAACTTTAATTCGTTACCATCCCCCGAATTACATAAGCCAAACGGCATCGATAACGACCGAAAACTAACGATTCTAGACACAAATATGTCGCTTATTTTGAAAACCTCCCTTAAGCAATTGTGAACACATTCGGGGCGTAACACTAGAACATCTGGCTCCAAAAACTTAACCGTTACTCTGTATAGTATCGTTTATAATACCCTATAATACTAGGTGCACTACCGGACTATTTTTGGCTGAGCGATTGCGAAGCCTATTACTCCAGTGATGATCAAAAAGTTTCGTGTCTGTTTGTCTGTGTGTCTGTTTGTCTGTACGCACGATAACTCGAGAACGAATTCAGCTAGCGACCTGGGATTTTCAGAGTCGTTTCGTATCATAAAAAGACAGATCGAGTTCTAAAAAGAGCATTCTAGTTTAAAAGTTGGATTTTTAAAAAATCGAATACCACAGGTCCCCAAAATGACTTTTTTTAAAAATATTTTTTTCGTCTTCTAAGTGGTAACTCATCAAAGTAGAGCCCTTCGGGCAAAACTTTCGTCCGTTTGGCTCTATCTTGTACCGTTTAGGTGCTAGGGGGCATTTATTGACAAAAATGAGGTGAAAATGACGAAATCGTATAAAAATTACTGAATATCGACAAATTGTATATACACTTCTGTTAACTCGTCTCGGGTGTCAGCGCACTAGATAAAGGAGGAGGAGATCCACTGCCCTGTGGGCCAGCATAGGCG
>NW_026267560.1:102433-109421 GCF_000697945.3 Frankliniella occidentalis | reverse complement strand
CATAAGCCCGCTTTAATGCTTTTTTAAAAGCAGAAGGGCGGGCTAAAAACACTAGCATCCATCTCCATACTCAGGTTGCTGAAACAAAAAACGATTAATAGGTCACTTCAGACTCATACACCTCATCACACAAATAATAAAACTTTTGGTCTAGTTTCACAACTAATGAACCTAACCTTACCTCAAATCAACTTCCTGGTTTGAGTCTTCATCTTGCTGTAGGTATTGACGGCGTGCGCGTTTTGCTTGTCTTGAAAGCTTCTTTTCATCATCAGGATTCATTTTTTAGAATAAACAATGCAACAAACAAAGTAAAGCCTTTATCCCCAAAAGAATATTTCGAAAAGCAGCTGCATCGGAAAACATCCACCACAACACCACAACCAACAATGCCGGTCGTCGCGTCGTCAAGCTGGGTGGGACGAGGCGGAACGTGGCCGGACTCATAGCGCTGTGGTGCTGCGTTGCCAACACATAACGAAAATCCGAACCTTAAACTTAAACCCGTCTGACAATTGCCTTCAAAGCAACTCTGCATACATATACTGAATTAAAATGTTTATAAACTGTGAATGACTTCAAAACATTCCAGGAAAAACAATTGAACTACATTATCGGTTCTATTATTTCTCGTCGTATCGGTGCACACCTTTCATCTTTCATTCTTGTAGCCGTCTGCTGCGATGTAAACAGACCCACGCCATTTCGAATCATTTGATAGGGAAACGAACGTCAAAGTCGGCAAAAGTTTAGTTGTAAAAAATGGGTCGAAAGGCATTCTTTCTGTTGTACAGTGAAAATCCTGCCGCCAAAGATGTTGTGCAGGAGGGATTATTGGCTGTCGACAAAGAAGCCCTGAAAAACTTAAAAGTCGGCGATCGAGTAATATTCAAATGGCTTGAAAAGACTGTGGGGTCAGTTGAAACGTTTTTGGACCTCCAGGGCAAAATTTTGATGATGGGTGAGTGATGCCTTTAATTTTTTTTAAACTAACAATTTGTTAACTGTAGGTTTCAATCTGATTTCTAAACTGCCTTTGATGAGAATCTGTTTTTTCTTCCAGGGATAAAGAAGGATCTCTCCACAATAACAGTTGGGGAGCAGGAGGAAATCCTTGATGCTGGGTCAGAGGAGAGGTGCCTGGGGGACCAGGAAGCAGGAGCTTGCGGCCATCAAAAGTCGGCAGCTCCATGCTCTTGCTGACAATCTACAGAATGTGTCTGAAGACCTTATATTGAATGGCCCAGCAGCTCCTGGTAATCGGCCCCTGAAGTTTTAACGAGCAATCGTATGCACACGAAGCAATAATCATTTAATTAATCACTTCAATAGATTGATCCTTGAAAATTAGAATAGAGGGAAGTCGTCAAAACTTGATGGTTAGCGTTGTGGCTCTTCTTTTTGAAGTCATCACAATAACAAAACCAACAGCGAGGCAAGCGCCTTATAGAAACTACTTAGTGGGCATTCCCCGGCAATGGCAACTTTTATTCATAGTTACAATCATTCAAACACATGTGATTTAACCACCTCTGAAGTGCATGCGAAATCGCTAAGAAGGGGTTATTAGAGGTGGGTTGAACATAAAAGTGAGGAGAGTTATACATCACCCAATTTATCCCAAAACATGAAGCCAGTTCGTTTGCAAAGGTTGGAACCATTGTTAGAAGCCACGCCTCCTTTCTACCCAGGAAGTGAAAAGTGAAAAGATAAGCCGCAGGGATCGACAGAAAGAATGATAGAAGTGCGAACCATTGTTGGCTTGGCAGGATTTTGCTGATTTTCGTGATAATTTCGATGTTTAACTTTAATTTTCTCAAAATTGGCCAGAGGGATTTTAATGAGGCTATAGTCAAATGAAATCTAATTTTTGAAATGATTTTTCGATAAAAGTTTATGAAAATCTGTTCAACAGAAGTCGCGGTACCTTAATAAAAAATAGAGAAAGAAGAAAAAGCGCTCGCACGCGAGCAGGAAGGCCCCCTTGGGGGGCCCAAAACAACAACTTTTATTTCGTTGTGTGGGCACTTCGGGGTCATTCAGAGTATGCCTGGAAGTTTATTTAACTTCTTCTAGGTCTAGTCTTATACAGTATATCTTATCATAGGTGTGTTATTGGAACCATAAGCTAACATCAATGAGTTAGAAGGGATTTTGCATAAGTTGCATGCATTCTACAAACTGCGGCACACACAGCCAAAGATGTTTAGCGTATGAAAAGAATGCTTCGTTAATTGAGTTTTGATTACGAAGTAGACAGCAAAGGTACCTGGCAAAAAGATGGCTCAAAGCGAGCCGTCACTCCAACGGGCCGAAGGCCCGTTTTCCGATAGGAGCTGTATTACACCATGGAAATTTAGAAGGGACGGGCCGAAGGCCTGTCTCAAACGCCGCTGGCAGGCCAAGCTAGGCCCGCTCCCTGCCGAACCGAGTTGCCGGTGGAGCAAAGCGGGGCTGGCAACTTCGTTTGGCGGAAGAGCGGGCCTAGCTTGTTTCCTCGGTAGCGTTGTCGTATTTTCGGCGTTGTGTGGCAGCCTGTTCCCTGTAGAGATCCCCGTGTCCCTTTCACCCACGATCTTTACACTGGTGTCAGAAGTGGGATTTGCGAATCTACGCCGCCGCCGCCATCACCACCATCTCATCGGACAGGGAGCGCCACCGAGGGGCCTCAGACGCCCGCGCGCCTGCCGTGCGATTCCGGAGATCGTTCAAGAGGGGCTCTCCTATACCTGCCCTATGAGTGCAACAAGGACGGAGCTATACGGGAGGAATAGGAGAGCCTCTCTTGAACGATCTCCGGAATCGCACGGCTGGGGACGGCGTCGAGGAGCTCCTCAACCGCTGGACGCGCGCAGCCGCGACACTCCAGCTGCACGACAGCGAGGTCCTGCGCCAGATGAGTGACCTCAGCGTCCTGCAACAGCAGCAGCAGCGGCAACACCCCGGGCGGTATGAAGAGGTGCCCAGGTACAATGGCTCCCGGCCGTGGTTCGTTTTCGAAGCGCAGTTCCAGTCGGCTACTACCGCCAACGGCTGGTCTGTCGACGAGCAAGGGCGTCCCCTCCTCCACGCCCTGGAAGGACCGGCTGCCGACTTGGTGGAGACCCTGCCGCCGGCGGACTTTACCAACTTTGCCCGCCTGAGCGAGCACCTGCGCCACCATTTCGGCTCGGCCCACGGCGCGGCTGTGGCTGGACCGTCGCGTGCAGCGCGCAGACGAGACCCTGCGCGACTTCGGCGTGGACGTGCTGCGCCTGGCCCGCGCGGCCTACCCCACCTGGCAAGACGCCCCCATCCCGACCATGGCGAGGAAGACCTTCGTGGACGGCATCCGGGACGCTGATTTGCGCCGCACCGTCCGTCCCCGAATGGAACTGCGGGACACGGCGCCGTCAGTAGATCGTCCCTATCTGGTCAGCGCGCTGCGACGATGTACCGACGAAGAAGTGTCCAGTGGGCGGCGTGTCAGTGACGGAATGGTGACGAGATAGTGATGCCAGAAAAGTCGGTAAGTCGTCGCTCAGTCATCTCATTCTCGTCACACTATTGTCATTACGTTAGTCGCAGCATGGCCACTCTGTCGCAGCCATCTGGTGACCCTCTCCTCTCGTCACCTCTTCGTCAGCGCCGAAAGATGTAGAAGAAAAGCAACGGCCGTTAGTAGGAATCAAACACGTCTCCTGCGGTTCGCCACACTGACGCTCGAAACCACTCGGCCACTCACATCTCTATACATACTGAGGAGCCGTGCCGGAATGCATCTGACGCCCGCGGTCCTGCTCGGTGCTGGGATGCATGTAGCTGCCTTGCAGGAAACTCGCATGCCACGGCAGGAGCTCCTCACCGCTAACTACCGGTGGATTGTTGCCGGGGTGCCTCACCGCGGTGGCCGGGGGGTCACCATCACCCTTCGACGTGGAGTTCCGGGACTACGGTTGCGGTCCTTTACGGTCGCCCATCGTGATGTTTTAATTGCAGATGTGGAGGCCGAGGGCTCACGTTCCTACGTGGTCACTGCCCACATTCCCTCGGACGGCTCTCCGGCTCAGCGTGCCTCTCTCGCTGCCCTGTCCGCCGCGGTCGCGGTGGCCCCCAAGACCCATTGGCTGTTGCTGCTTGGTGACTTCAACGCCCAGATTGGTAGAGAGGACCGGCTGGGACCGGGGGACCAGCTCGGCCCCAACACCTCTTCGCTGCATGCCACCTCTGACCAGGCCGGGGTGGCCCTCATTACCTTGGCCAGGCTCCATCAGCTGCCGATCCTCACTACCTTTCCGGCTTGCGGCGTCGCCCACACATGGCGCCGGGGAGGCCTCCGTGGCAGCACGCCGGAGCGATACTCTCAGCTCGACCATATTCGTACTAACGTTCCCCTTGTCAGCAGAGTGCGAGGGGCCTTTTCACATCATCACCACTTGGACCACAAACTGCTCACCGTCACCCTCTCTGGCCCTCGACCTGGTCAACCCCCCATTGTACCCGACACTGTACGACCCGCTCCTGACGCCCTCCCCCCTCCTCGACCTCAGGCTGCCCGTTGGAGTGTTAACCTGCTTAATGAGAGCGAGGAGTTTCAGGAGAAGTATAGGGACGCAGTGGATCGGTTTCTGCAGCTCCAGCTTGCAGCTGGCCAACGCCTCGAGTGGACCCACCTGGAGAGAGTTTTAGTGTCTGCTGCCAATGCTACCCTGTAGGTTCCCCCTTCCCCGGCTACCCCTGGGAGAACTGCCGCCTTCAACGCCTGGCAGCGGGCTCTGGCACGGGAACGGCTCTACCGAGGTCACCCTCAGGTCGCCCTGCGCCTCCAGGAGGCCAACCGGGCTCGAAAAGCGGCAGTGACTCAGCATGCGGCGGCCAAGACGGCCCGCTTCTTCTCGAACCTGGACTTCGTCCGGCCAGCTAAGCGGCTCAACCTCGCTTTCAGGATGCTGAGGAGGGAAAAGCGTGCCCACGGCCGTCCACCTGGCAATATTACTCTCCGGGACTGGGAGGCAGGGATCTAGGATATGGCTATAGGAGCCCATCCCCCTCTTCTACCGGACGGCGACCACCTGCGCGATGCCCCCGCGCCCACCGCCGCCCAACTCCGCGGCTACGCTGCTCGGCTGGCTCGGCGAACGGCCGCCGGCCCTGACCTTTTGCCGGCTGAGCTCTTTATCTATGCCTCTGAGAGTTTCTTTGTACAGCTAACCGAGGTGGTACGAGTGGCATGGGAATCTAATTCCTTCCCGGTGGCCTGGGTGACATCCCTACAGCACCCCATACCAAAGAAGCCCCGTCCTGCCAGTGTGGATGATTTCAGGGCCATCTATAAACTCCTGGCGAGGCATCTTATGTTTTTGCTCTCTGCCCGCATTCCCACTGTTCCCTGGTACCAGGCAAGTTTTCAACCGGAACGGTCCACTGCGGACCACACCTTCGTGGTGCGCAGCGTCCTTGACCAGCACTGGCGAGCAGGCATCACCACCCACATCATGGCTCTGGACATCAAGGCGGCCTTTCCCTCGGTGTCCAAGACCATGGTGGTCGAGGTGCTGCTTGAGTACGGGGTCCCTCCTGCACTGTTCAACAGGGTCATCCAACTCGCTCTGACTGACCGCACCTACCTCCGCTGGCTGGCCGCCTGCACTTCCACTGTGCTCCGGGGGAAAGGGGTTCGCCAGGGGTGCCTGTTTCTCCATGGTTATTTACAGTGGTCCTTCACTGAGCTTTCGTCGGGGCTGTGCGGCGCCTCACCCGCTTCGCTCAGTCCCTCTCTATGTCCAGCCCTACCTGAATTCCAGGACCTGGTGGACTTCCTGACCGAGTTCCGCGAGACCATCGGGGAACTTGGGCTCCTGCTCAACTTCCGCAAGTCGGAATACATGCAGCGCTCCCCCGGCTGGCCCGACCCGGGCCCTCTTCCCCGCCCTGTTCAGCTGGGTGATGTTGAGCTGCAGCAGGTGGGTCAGCTGGTTTATCTAGGTGCGGTCCTCTCTGAACAGCTCGCCAGGCAGCCCAGGGTTCGCCGCGCTAAGTTTGGCGTTGCCGCCCTCCTCCCCATCCTACGGCGGCACCCTCTGGCCCCTGCAGTCCTCGGCCGGATTTTTTCCACCTCCATCCTCCCAGGGCTCACCTATGAGCAAGGTGCCTCCTCAGCTACTGCCCGGACCCGGGCCACCTTTCGACGTAAGGGGCGGACCCTCCGCGCCTCCATCCTGGCCACCGCACGCCCTGCCCACCGCCCTCAGCTCCAGCCCGGGGTGAAGCGGCGCTCCATCAACAGGGCCATCAAGACGGCCCGGATCCGGTCTGGGGCACATCCTCAGGCACCCAGTTGGTCACCCCCTGCAGCGGGCCTATCGCCCCAACCTGGGTCACCTTAAACAGGGTCGCCCATGCTTCGACTACCGTGACACGGTAGCCAAGGACATGCACCGCCTTGCAGCCCCCCCGCAGGGGTGGGACCACTTGCTCCTAGACCGGGCTGCCACCTCTTCATATCTCAAGGAGGTAAGGGAGCTCACCCGCTCCTCGGACGAGGAGGACCCGGAGCCTGGGCCGGAGCACGGGTTCTACCACCGCCTGCTGCCCCCTGCCGTGGGCAAGCATTCAAACGCTTGAAATAATACCGGATTCGGCTGTGTAGCCGCGCCCTT
Source organism: Frankliniella occidentalis (assembly GCF_000697945.3). Lineage (NCBI taxonomy): Eukaryota > Metazoa > Arthropoda > Insecta > Thysanoptera > Thripidae > Frankliniella > Frankliniella occidentalis. The sequence continues at coordinate 102,783 of NW_026267560.1, read as the reverse complement.
ACCTAGGCTCGATTCCTAGAAAAAATGGGTGAACCTATTGATTGATTGATTCCTACTTCCGTTTTGGATAGCCTGGAACACCCTATGGACTCCTCGTTTCCGCTTGGTGCTTCCCTTATTTTCCCTCCCCCCAAGAACATCGTCTGCTCAGTCTGCTCTGAATGCGCAGGCGTGATCGCGATGCCGACCGGCCGCCCGCGGCAAGCTGTCAAAAGGAATAAGGAACGGCAACAGTTAACAGAAAGAAAGCCATGGTGGCTTGCCTGCGAGAGAAAGAGAGAGATGGCAGATAGGAGGGGACGTGGATGCGGAGGGGAGGGAGGGGAGGGGCAGGGGCTGAGCCTAAGCTG
>NW_026267560.1:101481-102383 GCF_000697945.3 Frankliniella occidentalis | reverse complement strand
ATAATAAAAAATAATAAAATATTCAGGGGGGACCCTCTAGACAGGGGACCCTCCAGATGTTTCCCATATATCTTAGTCGATGCCGATGACCACTAGAATTTACAAGTAATTGCTTCGCCTCAAATACGGAAAGGTATAGTATATTACAGTATAGTACGATAGGGCGGAGCACAACAAACGCTGCTCGGTAGGCTTGCCAGCCACGAGTGAGCTAATAATTTTTATCAAGAAAACTAGAAAATTTGTACTGATTGATCTGTTTATCAATACTGTTTCCGGTTCTTTTTAAGTCTTTTCTTTCTTGTTCCACATTTGGTAGAATGGTGTATTGTCTATTTTTATATTGTACCTTTTTTACTGTTATCCCTTGTGATTTATGGATTGTACACCCATAGCAAACTGACAGAGGGAATTGTGATATTGTGAAAGAATTGCCATTGCTATCTGTGATTGACTGTTGTATTGGTGCAATAGGTATGATTTTTGTTGTTTCTTCTAGACATGGCCCAGTGTAGGATTTGAAGGAGCACATCAGTAGTATTGGTTGATCATCTTGAGGGGTTGAGTTTTCATCGTATAGGATGTCAACAACTTCTCCCATTGATCCATTGACCAAGCCACGCTCTGACCATCTCATGTAAGTATTTAAAGCAAAGTATCTGAATCTCGGATGTTGAGCAAATCTATTGTCCTTGTAATTCATGAGATGTTTAAAGTAGCGTATTGCACTTCCCTTTAGACATGTTGTTGAATCTAGGTCTCCATTGCCCTTTGGGAATAAGCAAGGAAATGCCTGAGCTATGTATCCATTACTGTTAAATTCATTGATTGGTTCTGAAGATATTTTTGGATAATCAATTACAGAATGTATTTGGTCGGCTTCAGCAGCTTGTCTCATTATG
>NW_026267560.1:95557-101431 GCF_000697945.3 Frankliniella occidentalis | reverse complement strand
ATGTTTTTTAAGGGATAACTCTTCAAAGTAAGGGTCTACGGGCGAAAATTTCGTCCGTTTGGCTCTATCTCTAACCGTTCGGGCGCCACAGGGAGTTTTTGACGAAAATAAGCGAAAAAATATACAATCCTGCATTCTTAGTCGAAGTGACGGGAAGTTGTCGGGCCGAAGGCCCGTATCTTCGTGTACATTTTTGCGCTTCCCGACTGGGGTGTCAGCGCCGCAGGCCTAGGTAGATGTATGTCAGGCGCGTCGCAGCGTAACAGTGTTTCGTGAGATATCGCGAAGCCTATTACGCGAGACGTGGTCTGGCGTACATCTACCTAGTAGTTGGCTGAGCGATTAGCGAAGCCCATTACTCCACTGACCGGAAAAGTTTCATTCTGTTTGTTTGTTTGTTTGTCTGTCTGTCCGTCTGTACGCACGATAACTCGAGAAAGAATTGAGATATCGATCTGGGAATTTCAGGGTCGTTTTGTATCATTAAAAGACTCAAAAATTGACTTTTTAAAAAATCAAAAACCACAGGCAACAAGATATTTTTTTTCCAAATATTTTTTTATGGTCTCCTGTAGGGTAACTCTTAAAAATAGATTCCTTTGAGACGAAAATTTTGCTCTATCTTGCACCGTTTGGGTGCTAGGGGGCATTTATTGACAAAAATGAGGTGAAAATGACGAAATCGTATAAAAATTACTGAATATCGACAAATTGTATATACACTTCTGTTAACTCGTCTCGGGTGTCAGCGCACTAGATAAAGGAGGAGGAGATCCACTGCCCTGTGGGCCAGCATAGGCGACCCGTGTCCTCGCTAAATTGCACTTTGCGTTCGGCTCTTGGTGTACGTCGGGCCGCCTTCGGCTCTCGAGCCGAAGGCGGCCCGGGGCCGGTACGTCAAGTCGCTCCCCGGCTCCGGCGAGCTGCGCTCGGGAGGCGGGGGAGGCGGCCGGCCGGCCGCCTGCTGCGGTGATGACGCGCGTCAACGCAGATCAGCGGGGAGGTGGAGGGGAGGGGGGGCCAGCGTATTTACTCGACAACCCCGAACTGCAGAAGCCGAGTAGAGCCGAGGAGAGCCGAGGAGAGCCGAGCGCGACCCGACGTACACCAAATCGCAGGTAGACGAGTTTCGAGACGGGGACGCCTTAATGGGCTGACAGTGGATCTCCTCCCTCCTTTACCTAGTGTCAGCGCCGCAGGCCTAGCTATATGTGCGCCAGGCGCGTCGCAGCGTAACAGTGTTTCGTGAGATATCGCGAAGCCTGTTACGCGAGACGTGGTCTGGCGTACATATAGCTAGTTATCTTGAAATACCTTATAATTTACTTATAATCTTCTATAGAACCGAAAACATTCTAAAATACTTTTATAATACCCACAATATATGGTACTGGGTACACGGCTCAGGCGAAACGGCCACCCCGCGTCTCTAGGTTGGGAAATTTGGAATTGGAAAATTGGTAAATAGGAAAAAAAATTAGGAATGCGAAATTTAGGACGAATGAGTTTAGGACATTTTGTGGTTAGGAAAAGTGGAGTAGGAAAAATGGGTGGGAACGAAGCAGAATGATTTCCATTTCCTTCTCCCTCGCATTCTCCTGCATTTTAGGTTTACCGGAATGCTTTATTACATTTCATGACATAATATGACAGAAATTTCCTATCATACACCTCACTGCCTCGGGATCTTTAAGACGCCAGAGAGAGTTATGATGAAAATAAATCAAAGAGTGGCAATTCACCTGCTAATACTTTAATAGTTTATACTAATACTTTTACTAATACTGACTACTACTGTTAATTTAATAGTTTATTGAACCCTATTTAAGCTTCATTCCAAGAAGCCTGTTACGCGAGACGTGGTCTGGCGTACACATAGCTAGTTTACTTTCGTTTCGCTTTTCCCTTTCGGATTACCAATTTTACCCTCTAAGCTACTTACTTTTATGATGAAAGCTGACGGCGACCGATGGGATTTGAACCCCGAACCTTACGATTAGGGGACGAGTTCTCTACCCCTTCCTGAGGGATTGGAATGAGTCCTCTTATCATCATTTTGACTGGATACGAGAGTACAGTAATCTTGTAAGCTGACCTTTTACAACTTGCACTATTCCCTGTAAACAATATGGCTTAGCTATGAGGTATACAGGCTGTTTAAGAGCAGTCATCTGCAGATGAAGTACGGCACAAATAAAAAGAAAGCCAGTCAAAGTAGGATTTTGTTTGTTGTTCTAAGATTTCTTTAAAACAGAAATACTGTCTGAGAATATGATGCCTCATTCTTGAAGCAATTCACACAGGGTAAGGTGCCCTATTGTGACCACTGTCCCATTGATGGCCACTTTTCTTGATTTCCAGCCAATCTGGTCACTTTGCAATCTTGGTCTTGAAGTAGTGTTCTAGTAAGGTCCCTACTTGGGCATAATAGGTCAAACTACTTCACATCGTTGTCTACATTACAAGAAAAGGGGATGGCCATCATTGGGCAGGCCCATTCTTAAGGGGGCCATCATACGGCATCTTACCCTACAAGCGAATAAAACATACAGGCATCAAACATTTGTAATACTTATATCACCATTTTTGACCTTCAGAGATTGGAACCTTTCGCGTGCTGGGAAAAAAGCAACGAAACCGTCTGAGCAGCCTACCGTGCTCCCACAATGTCCACTTGGCTTACAGTTGTTACTCAAATATAAGACACTACTAGGTAAAGCCGAAGCTTAAGGCTGAGGCAAAGATGCCACTCTTGACTTGAAGAAAATTCGTTTTTACAGTACACTTTAGTCACAAGGTTAATTTTATATTATTCAGAGATGAGATGCTGGAATTGTAAATATCTTGTTATTCTGCAAATAGTTTCCTAGATATTGTATGTTGGTTAAATTGTCCATTTCCTGCCCCCACTTCACCTAAGGATAACCTTCTTCCCTGCTTTCTTCACCTGTCGACAGCGATTCTTTTGTCTGTTTCCGTCTTTCGGTTTCACTGCACATCCACATTTCCTGGTCCTGGTTTGGTCTTGCGGCAAGAGGCATCCAACTGCTGAGAATCTTCATCTTTAACCATCTAATTTCTGGCTTGAATTTACAATGGAGGTATGTTATCATTGAATGTGTCAACATTTCATTCATAAAATGTGATATCGCGTACGATTAAATGTTAAATAAGAATGGCAAACGTCGTGCATTTGATAACCTCATAGGAATATCTTTGTATGTTGCTATTTTTAAAACATGTAGCTTGTAGCCTTTGTCTGATATTTTACTAGTTAAATTTGAATTCATCTTCAGTTCATTAAGGGGAGAGTATACTGAAAAAATTGATAAATCACCTAATTAAATGAATTAATCAAGTTAAAATCTAAACAAGGGACAAAATAAAAAAAGTACTCTATAATTGTTGTAGTATGCACTTTGAGGATTAATTTAAGGTATAGAATGCCAAAAGTCTACCAAAAAACTGTGCGCACAGAAGTTTTCAAAGTTACGTAAACTTTTAAGTTAAAAAAGTTCTATGCGCAAAGTTTTTTGATGGATTTGGACATGCTATAGCTTAAATGAGTTTTTAAAGTGAGTGCTACTACTATTATAAAACACTTTTTTGAAATTGTCTCTTGATTAGATTTTAAGGATTTCAGTATACCCTCCCCTTAAATGTCTATTTGTTATATTTTGTTTGTTTATGTTGCGAGAGGTTAGTCTGCGTTGTCACCAAGTCCTAGCCTGTGGTTTAATTCTCGGTTGGTGTGGGTTGTTGTGGCAGAGACACCGTTTAAATTGTACGCATGTGTCTCGTTGCACACGGCTGTGGATTAAAGAACTATTCTATTCACTGTGTTACATGTATTTTTACCCATTCTTAACTATCCCATTATCGTTTACTTGGTTGTAGAAAAAGAGTATTGTTCTCAAAGCATTGTCACATCTAAGCTAATTACATTTTTTTCTGTTCTTCCAGAGTCCAAGTAACTCCATGCGTGAAGGAGGGAAGGTGTGTATTGTTTTTATATATTTTTATAAAATATGTGACATTTCACTAATAAAAATATCTGACTATGAATAAAAATTTCATATTTTCAATTGTTTATATTATTGTGTCTTTGCAATGAAGACACATTATATGTAATTGAATGTTGGAGGTTAAGTTTTGTTGGTGAAAGTACTTGCAGTGTTGGTAATCGAAATGTGATTTTTTGCAGGATTCCAAGGAAAACAGCCCGCACAAGAAGTTCAAACACGCTAATAAAGAGTGGATACCATTCACTAGCATGGCTCAGCTTACCCCGAACATGCCATACAAGATTCTCAACTTGGTGGAATCCAATCACCCTGAATACGGCAAAGGGCAGCAAGCGACAATTGTGACTTCCAAAGGCCAAAAATGCCGTACTCAGTTGCCGGGAAAGTATCTGCGGGAGATTAGCCCAGAAGATGTGAAACAGATAAAATCTGATGTGATGAATGGAAAAGATATTTACCCAGTTTTTCGTGAGAAAACGGTCGATGGCAGCTTTCGCATTGACCTTACAGAAGCTAGTAAGTAATGTGCTTAATATATAGATAATTTGTACTTGATGTTTGGCTTAAGTAAATATTAATGTTCATTTATTGTTTTAGGTGCAGCCTGCATCGAGAATGTCTCAAGACACAAGGAAGTGCCTGAATTAGAAGATCCCGATAATTCAATTGAAGTTGAAGAACCCCAACTTGAGAATCCCAAGGAATCTGATGGAAATGAAGATGTCAAGTCCAGGGAATCCGAAGATGCAAACCAGAAGCCCAACGGATTCGCACTCAAGCTGGAGAAAGGATTGAATAATTCTTAGGTGTTGTCATATGATGCAGCCCTGTATTAAGTTCATTTTATGTATGCATGCTAAAATCCAAAGCTCATCATTGCAAAACTGAAGTAAAAAGACAGCATCAAGAATCACTTTTAACTTTGATATTTTGTATGGCTTGACGGGGTGATTTAAAGTGTCAAAAGGTGCTATATTTTTCTGTTCTGTTTTTCTGTGCTTCAGTTCGCAAAGCTGTGAAATTTGATCTCTCTTAATATTGTACCTGATAGTTTCTTATTAAAGACTGAAATTTCTTAAATTTTGGTATGTTGTGTTCATATTTTGTTCACGTGCTACGATATCTTGATATAACATGATTTATTACTTTCCAATTAAAATATATAATGGGGGGGGGGGGGGAATTACACATGACTAAGAATTGGTCTTCACACAATAGTGAAGCCGGTAATATGTGTGGTTTTTTTGTGAGCATGTTACTCGTGAGGGTGATTATGACATAAAGTGTACAGGGTGGACATAGCTTCGCGGGTTTCAGATGTTATCATTTGAAAGAAGATGAAACAAAAGAAAGTCAAAATTTATTCGTTTGTTCGTTAGTATGGGTTCCGTTTCTGCTAAAAACAACCGACACTCGATGCTCGATCTTTCTTTTCCTTCGAAGTGAAGAGACAGAACCACTGTATGTCAGTATACTGTGTTAAATACGTTTTCTTTTCGTTTCAACATGTCAGGCGAAACTTCTCAGGTAATGGATATTGCAATGACACGATTTTAACCATTTCAACACATTATGCCATCCGTTGTATGTTGAAATGAACACTGTAATATTTGTCTGAACATGTGCACACTTGTCCATTGAAATCATGACTTATGTTATTATTTTTAAATATGTCGTTTAGTGCTTTCAATGTATAATGCAAATCTTTAGCTCAGCGACTCGCAGTTTAGTGAAACTGAGTTTCGCCTTGTTCTTTAGTAAAATTGTATTTGATGACAATTTCTGTCTTGTTTATCATTTTGGGAAGTTCCGGGGGGCCCCCCTGCCGAGAGGTCCCCCCGCCGAGAGG
>NW_026267560.1:94590-95246 GCF_000697945.3 Frankliniella occidentalis | reverse complement strand
ACAGTTGCCTTGTTGCAGCTTACTGAGGTGAGAAAGTTTCGATCCCATGATCTCAATGTAGTGCTGTGATAACTATAGCTCACATATAACCTTCACTTTATTGGATTAGATGTACACTTTAGACTCCAACTGTTGTTGGAATAAGATGCGATGTCTCGTGCTGATGAGCTCCCACTACTGCTATTTTGTTTGGTCCTCTGCTCCTTGTGCGTCGGCCTGCGCGGCCTGCGCTAATGCTACGTTTGTAATTTGTATTAATTCTGATGTCATTTACGTCACACTATCAGAGGTGTGAAACACTTGGTGTAAACGTGCAACACAGTGTAATCAACCTAAATATTTTAGTGCACTTAAGAATTGGCTTGCTTTTTACATGCTATATATAGATCATAGATCACAAATATTCACAAGTCTCGTGATTTGTTCAATCGAAATTATATCTCTGATCACTCAAAATATACAGAAACTGTGTAAAATTTAGTTTTTTCAATACAGATTAGTACTATTGGTGATATCTGCTAGTTAAAATATAGGTAATCTGAATATTTAATGCTGTGAAAAGATTAAATTTGAACTCTTCATTAACATCTAGTCAGAATTACAGTTAATGTACTAGTTGCGGGAAACTTCCGGAGGACCCCCCCACCGGAGGACCC
>NW_026267560.1:65847-89628 GCF_000697945.3 Frankliniella occidentalis | reverse complement strand
TCAAAAAATAATAAAATATTCAGGGGGGACCTTCCGGGGAGGGGACCTTCCGGCACCTACCCATTATGGGACTTCCTGATTCAAATATAGTATCTTGTAAATCATTGTTATCATCATCTTCTTCCATATTTTCAGGTTGTAATATTTCTTCTTCATTAAATGTGTTAATTCCTGCAACATCTTCAAAAACATTGCCATCCTCTGGTAATTGATTAAGATTTTCAGTAGAAATTTCTATATTGAAGTAATGTCTGTTGTTATTTTTTAACCATGTCAAAGCATCTTTTATCTTGTGTGAACGAACTTGAAAATCAATGGGCTTTAAACCTTTTGAAGCTCTCACTGTCAGGACATTGTTCAAGTCGGAAATTTTATGTGGGAGTTTCGAAGCAAATTCTTTTACATCTTGGGGGAAGTTAATTATGTTTCCTTTACATCCTAATTGGTGATTTTTTAGTTTTACTACAGTGACTATGGGATGAATATTAGCTATTAATTGTTCTCCTATGTATGTTAAATTTTTAAGTTCTTCTGGTATTTCGTCTAATGTTATTGATGCATTTAGATCACAGGTTTTTTTAGTGTATTGACACTGTTTTTTTGAGTCCCTTTTCCTGAAAAATTTTCCATTGCAGCGGTTGCATGTGTGCCATTTTAAGTCCTGTATCTGTTTATGAAATTCTCTTTGATATGAGTCTATGCTTGAGGCTGTAGTTTCTTGGTTAGTTGGAGCATCATCTTCAAACATTACTGTAATCATAGAATTGTCAGTTGTTTATTTTTTGTACATAATTTGCATTGGAGAATGTGCTTTTTGGTAGAGACAGTCTGTAGGGGACTGTCTAAAATTTGTGAAATGTAACTTACTAGTTTCCAAAAGTTTACTGCCAATGTTTGGAAATGATTTCATTTCCGCATCTGTTAAAATTTGCATGTTTAGGAAATATGGTAGGAATGGCATTACTTTTTAATCGATTTTTTTTTCTCTGGTGAACTGGTTGGCTGTAAAATGATTTGAACAAAAGAAATGCCGTTTATGGAGGTCTGATGATGGTATGTCTAATAGCGCCGATAATCCGGAATATTTAATCCAATATTTCAACCTGAAAGTTTTCAGTATTAATCATTACTATTTATGTTGCTTAATTTTATTATAGGGTAGATGCCCTGTTATGGCCACCTTAAGAATGGGCCTGCCCAATGATGGCCACCCCTTCTTGTAATGTAGACAACGATGTGAAGTAGTTTGGCTTGTTATGCCCAAGTAGGAACTTTACAAGAACACAACTTCAAGGCCAAGATTGTAAAGTGACCAGATTGGCTCGAAATTGAGAAAAGTGGCCATCACTGGACAGTGTCCACATTAGGGCATCTTACCTTAGTTGTGTGTAATATTTTAAGGGGAGACTATACTGAAATTTACATTGCTATGCTTAAATAAGAAGCACAAAGTTCCAGAAAAAGTTGGTTGTGTCCAAAATCATCATATTTTCAGTATAGTCTCCATGTAACAGCTTACCTGTCTAGGTTACTTTCATCAATTTTATTATTTTTTATCACTTGGGGAAAGGAGAAGTAACTTGTGCTTTCTGTATGTTCACAAGAAGGGAATAAACATTTTCTCTGTTCCTTCTTTAGTGTAGTACTTCCTGGTAATTGCTTTTAAGTGGTTATTACAGCATTGTCACTTTGGTATGATGCTTCACTATTGTTTCCATCTTCTAGTTGGTCTTGTAGATATTCTTGTATGGGTTGTAGTCCATTTTCTGTAATAAATGTTAAGTTTAGTCAATCTTTGTCGTAGTTAATATTTGATAGGTATGCCAATGATAGTTTATAGTTTATGTGTTTTTCAATAGCGTTGCAGTTAAGTGTATTGTATCGCTTTAAAGTACATTGAATTGATAAGCAAGTGGCAAGGAAGTGGCATTCAGGTTCTGAAGTGGCAAAGCTGTTGAAATTGTACACTATGTTGAGCTGCGGTTCTGTAAGTTCCACAAGGTTTCAGCAAGTGCGTGTAATCCTTACTTTACAAAAATAACAAGTGTGTACAGTCATCGCTTCCGCAACAGGCAATTGTCTTGGGCATGGCGTCCAGACTAGGGCTCTGTTAGCATGGTGATTCATCAGTGTTGCTTTAATGCCACTTAAAATAAAGCTTTAAATGTGCACTTTTTCACCCCTTGGTGGGCACTTCTGTGCCACTCCAGTGCTGCTTAATATTCATTGCTTCATTACTCCTTGGGAACCACTCTAAAGTATCCTAAGTGCCACTTCAAAAATAGAACCTTCATTGCCATTTGTATAACACTTAAATGCCACTTGCTTGCCCCTTAATTGCCACTTTGTCTCTTTAATTTTTTTCCAGGGAAGTCCTTATTATGATTCTCTAAATTTGAAATAGACAAATGTGGTCATCATGAGACCAACGTTTTCCTTGGTTACGGTGTGTATTCTAAATTCTATGTCTCTTACCTGGGATATGGCACTGTGGTTTGAAAAGTGTTGGAATTGCATTGTTCTTCAGTCTGTTTTTTTTTTTCAGATGTAAATTGACTCTTTTCGAAGTGTTTTGAACAGAAGAAGTATTTTTGGTGTAGTACAGCTGGTGTTATATCATTTAAATTATTGTTTCCTGAAAAAGTCAGCCAGATTTTCATCCTGCATTAGGCAGAAATGAAGTACTATTGAAGGTATTTTGTCACTGTAGTTCATGAAAATTGAAGTAATTACTAAGTTGTCATAAATTTCATGCCTTATAAAACTTGGTTCAATTAACATAGTCTTAATATTAAATTTGTTCATTATCGTACCTTTCAGCATTTCTTTGATTTGTTGTATGTGTTTGTGTGTGTATATTAGGAAATGAAAAGTAGCTTGATGCTTCCTAATGACAATCTTTCACACAGCATTTTCTTGTGTCTTTCTTGGTAGTAACTGAAGAAATTTGAACTGTGAAAACAATTACATTTCATGGTAGTTAATTGATTGTTCATAAAGGAGTTGTCCCAAGTGGCGTATTTGGCAGGTCAGTCAGTGTAAAGCGAGGGGGTAATCACTACAGAAAGTAGATGTACACATTTCTATAGAAATTAAATTGAAAGTGACAAAGAGTTCATTGAAAGTGACGTAAACTGAAAGGAAAGTGTGGACAAAAGTGACTAATCGTGCAAATGAATAAACTAGAGGAAATGTAGGCATAGAAATGAAGTAAACGTTGTAAAATGGTGAAAAAGTGAATGAAAGTGGAAAGTGAAAAGTTGAGGTGTACCCATTTTCACGTAGTGATTACCTTTTTGGTTGTAAAGTCAGTCAGTATACAGTTGCGTTTACTTGTACTTTGTCCCAGTTCTCCACTATCACTGGTAGAACACAATTGTTAAACATTTGTCAATGAATGTAATTTTATGTCAAAATGAGCTCATTCAGGCTACCAAGTCAGAGTAGCTTCTGACAATTAGTGTGAGAAGAAGGTCATTTTGCCATCATTTTGACAAATGTGTTCTACCTGGTATTCCTATAATTTATCTCCATAGGTAATTTTAATATTATGTCTATTCATACCTGTAGATCCTGTGCTGATGTTTGTGTTGCTATTGCACTGGTATAATTCCTCTGTGCAACGTGGAGATTCAGCATATTTTTCATGTAGCAATATGACTTCATTATTTCTAACAACATTGATAATGTCACAACTTTCAATATTGTTGTTTGAGCCATTACTTGCTATCAGATCAAAACTTGGGAAGCAATCAATCACTGCATCTGTGTATACTGCATTATCCACTAGTTGTGGAATAAATTTGTTATGTGAGTTGTCAAAAGCATTACCAAATGGAATTTGTATTATATTTGTGGAAAAAACATTAAGGAGCAGAGTGGCAGTTAAGGGGCAAATAAGTGGCAGCTCTGCCCTTTAGCTGCCAACTTAGTTAATTGGCAGTTAAGTGGATTCTGTCGCTTTAAAGTACATTGAAGTGGTAAGCAAGTGGCTAGGAAGTGGCATTAAGGATCTAAGGAGCAAAGCTGTGGAAATGGTACACTATGTTGAGACTGCGGTTGTGTAAGTTCCACAAGTCCCTAACAGGGGCCTGAAAACCTTACTTTCAAAAAGACAAGAATGTACACTCATCGCCTCCAAAACAGGCAATTGTCTTGGCATACCGTTCAGTCTATGGCTCTGTTAGCATGACGATTCATCAGTGAGAGGTAACTTTCTAATCAAGTGTCACTTTAATGCCACTTAAAATACAGCTTTAAATGTGCACTTCTTCTCCCCTTGGTGGGCACTTCTGTGCCACTCCAGTGCTGCTTAATATTCATTGCTTCATTACTCCTCGGGAACCACTCTAAATTATCCTCAGTGCCACGTTAAAAATAGAACCTTTATTGCCATTTGTACGACACTTATATGCCACCTGGGCTCTTTGACACTTTGGTGCCACTTAATTGCCCCTTAATTGCCACTTTGTCTCTCAGTTTTTGTTCCAGGGATGTTACACACATGTTACATATTACTTACTATGCCAACATTCATTGTTGTTTATCAGTAAAGGAGTATGACTGCAGGACCATATAAGGTATTCCGGAGAACGGGTAAAGAAGAACAGCACGAATAACAAGGTGGCCCGTGATTCGTCGCCCGGTCTCTCCCTCCACTTGAGCGACGAATCACAGGCCCCTTTGTTATTCGTGCTGTTCTTCTTTTCCAGTTCTCCGGAATACCTTATTGTTAATTGATCATCTACATATGCTGTTGTGTACACGTTTTTGATGTTTCTTTGATCCATTTTGCTTTGTCACTTGAAGGGACTCTTGTAGTGAACAATAGACATATGACAACCTAATGCCAAACAGAGAAGCACAGAGAGACACAGATATAGACACTATAGTCAGCAATGAAATAAAAAAAACATCAAAACTTTCTATGCAACAGCATATGTAGATGATCTATTAACAGCTTGCTCCTGCTGTTATATTGTTTTACTGTTAAACAACTAAAGCATGGGAAACAGTAACTGGTTGTTATATCTATAGTAAATGTAATGAATGACAGCATGCATTTTAATTTTGATCATATGCCAGTTATATTATTAAACTATTTTTCTGTTGTAATTTTTTTGCATGTTCTTCCGCATGTTAACGTTTGCTGAATTTTTTATTTTAACTGTTGCATAACACATTAATGGTAATAATGTTTTTTTCACAATTCATTTCTAATGTAATTAACAGGGTTTAATTTTTTCAATTATTTCTTACAGAGGATCAGGACAAAGAGTGAAATGTTGCTAAGATGGCATGTTCAATCATCAAAAAATTCACCAACTGCAAAACAGTTTGTCAACCGAATTGCATGATTCACCAGCTGAGAAGATTTGTAGGTGCTGAAAAATCTAAGGAGAGGTTCGAAGAGCATAAATGAAATATATTTATTAAAATTTTAATACCTTATGTTTTGTTAAAAATATGTTGTAATTATTTCTTGTTTGACGTGTTAGGGTAATATTGCACAGATTCTAATTGTTTAGTTTAAATGTAGGAATAACTAAATTTTGTTCATCTTTTTTTTGCCAAGCTTTGAATATTCCCTCATTTTTCCAAATATGGAGATTTATGAGGGTTTGCAAATCTGGGTCCTAGGTGCTTCAGTGACGACCGTTACATTGCCAGATTCAGTTTTTAACGTAGATTACGAATTTCATAATTTTATTGCTCTGTGGTGACTTTCTGACTCTACAGGGTCGCTTTTTGATTTTACACCCAAAAGCCCATAAGAAACCCATGTTAAAATGCAAAGACGTTGAGCGAGTGGTTCCCGGGGTCCGATCGGGACGAACGGGGCGGTTTTGGAATGCCCAGAGCATGGGTCATCTCGATCTTTATGAACTAACCGCCGGTCTGATAATTTTTTTTGCCGATGGCCACCCCAGAATTGGTGCCCGTTGATTCAAAATTGGTGGTAAGTTGTATTCTGCCAGTGAAACAAGAAAAATTGTAAATCAAGGATATCCATGTTGAGGTTAGGTTGATGTTACAAGTTGTTTCTAGACTCTCCCTTGTCCCTTGTCTTCTGTGCTCTTTTCCTTTTTCTCCTTTTTTTGTCTCATGCAGGGTAAGGATTGTGGTGTGTACTCTGGAGCGAAATTTAAGTCATTCAAGGATTTCGAACTTGCCCTCCGTAATCTGCAACAGACTTCAAACACAGAGAGCACTGTTAACAGCAGGACAGTTGAACTCACAAATCGGGGTTTAAGTAAATTGAGTGTAAAATACAATGATGCATTAAAGTACACCAATGCAACTATTGCATGTGCACATTACGGTGATATGGTGATGTTCGCAGTAAGAGTATAGGTGTGCGGCCAAATCAAAGATAAATAATCATTACTAATGTCCCATCGATAACAATTTGCATTATACGTTAGTGATTTTAATGGCCTCTTTTATCTTCTAGTACAATGAAGATTGGTTGTCCGTCTGACATTCTGCTGAAAGCTGTTCGTAAGGGAGCAGCTCCTAACCATTGGCAAGATTGTGTTGAAGCACAACCATGAGTGTATCAAGGAAATTCAAGGAATCAAGGAATCAAGGAATGTCGTGCCCAGACAGCCCCCCGGAATAAACAAGAGGAACAAGATCAAGGACTCAAACCGCAGTGGGCAGTGGAGTTGTACTTTACAAAATTATCATTTAAAACAAGAGAAGAATTATGGAAAATATTGTAGACATAAAACCATTTTTGTAAATATGCTCCAAAATTCTATTCGTTTAAAATAATATTTTTCTGCTGTTTTCATTGGTTTAGCCCATAATAATATGCCCTCCAAAATTTTTTTGACGTTACGGAAAGGTTGTATCATTATCCTAGCTTCTGATTCATGCGTGTAAAGTGATAATTGGGACCAATGACTCAAATATGAATAGTGTCGTTCCTTTACAAACCCAAAGTTTCCGGAACTTATTTTTTGTTTGATTTGTTTGAAAAAGAACCTACCAACATATTTATTACCTAGTTTTCATCACCTGAATAGTATTGACTCATAAAAATAAGCCGAAACAACATGTTTGAAACTTGGGGCTCAACTGTGATGTAAGGCCTTAATAAGTGCTCATGTGATACTTAGTATCTCTGACAGGCTTGCACCTCTGACTGCCACATGTTGCCTTTACTCATCATACAAGGGAACCTTTTCAGGTATAAATCTCCGATTTCATTGAAACTCGGAAAATTTGAAGGTTATTGTACAAGAAGTCGGATGGCGCTTGAAATTTTTCCTGAACCTCCCAGTTACTAGGCCTTACACTGTTTTTTTGTCTCAAATACCCCTCTACCGCCTTAACGGTACCAAATACAGCAAAACGGACAACATTTTGGTCCAAAAGGGCGCTACTTTGATGAGTTACCCCTTAGAACACTGCCTTACATTTTACAAAAACTTTCATAAAAACCGTACTCCTACCCCTATATAGGGGAAAACTAATTGTGAGGTTCAGGAACAATTTTAAGTGCCACCCGATTTCTACATATATAACCTTCAAATTTACCAAGTTTCAACGAAATCGGAGATTTACACCTGGGCAGGTTCCCTTGTTAGTATCTACGACCACGACCACCCAGTGTCATTATTGGTCTCTTAGTACCTGTGACGGGTACAGACCTCATTTCGATTTTTATTATTTTTTTCATGTTCCATCGCTTGAGGGGGATTGCAAAATGTGATTGCTGAGGGTTCATGCTGTTTGTTGTTTGTTTGTAGTTGGTTGAGAACCTCCCTGTGCTGAAGTCACTCGTGTCTATATCGTTTGTACGACCCGCGTTTCTACGACCTGGCGATTACAGACCGACCCAAAACCATTTGTCCGAACTACATTTTCTACAACCTCTTTTTGTACGACCTACATTTTCTACGACCCGCGTAGAACAAGTGATATTCAAAAGAAATTCGCAAATAGATGAAGCGCGATTCAATATAGTTGAATACTTGCAAGTGTCAACTCCTCGGTTAAGCACCTCATTAGATTTAACGTTCACTGCATAGGAAGTGCTCAACCGAGAAGTTGCGCACTTGCAAGTGTTGAGCAGCTGAGCACTTAGTTTATCGCAAGAGCTAGAGTTCACAAGAGATAGGCATCGCAAGAGCTAGTGTTCACAAGAGCTAGAGTTCACAAGACCTTTAGAGGCAAACCGGAGGCAAATCTGCCGTTACCGTTGGCCGCCTATACTCAGCGGTTCGCGCGGGAGCGAGTGCGTAGGTCGAGGGTGTGTGTAGTTAAAACATGCGCATGCATGCATGGGTTGGTTGCAGAGATGTGCGAATCAGGTTTTTCCCCCTCGAATCGAATCGAATCAAGGCCAAGGCCCAGTATTGTCAACAATACTGGGTCACCACCCTTTTAAATAATATCATAATAAGAAGGGGGGTCTGGGCAGATGGGTAGCGTTGACGATGGTCACCTAGGCCCAGTATTGTTAGCAATACTGGGCCATTTAAAATATTATTATTAGGAGGAGCGGGCACAGATGGGTAGCGTTGACGATGGTCACCGAGGCCCAGTATTGTCAACAATACTGGGCCATTTAAAATATTACTATTAGGGGGAGCGGGGTCAGGTGGGTAGCGTTGACGATGGTCACCAAGGCTCAGTATTGTCAACAAAACTGGGCTTAGTCACAGCATTGTTACAATTTAACTTAAACGTATATTCATCAAAAGAAAAGCCGTATCATCTGCTTCCACGTTAGCGCGAGCTTAGGTTTTTTTTTGTATTTTTCATTGCTTTTTTCTCCTGTCAGTGAAAGCTTGCACCTTTTAAAACTGAACAGTATACTTAACTGGAAATATTTATTTGTCTTTGTAATGTTTGTCATCAATGTAAATAGTTGTATACACCTAGAGGCTTTTATTCTGAGCTACATTTTGTCTATGTTCTACTGTCTGCTTTACCTCTTGAGTATCTTTGTGCTGTTGTCACCTGAGAATGATTGATTATACGCATGTTTTTGTTTGCAGGAAAATGCCTAGGCCGCCTGCTATACCTCGTGAGGATCTAAAGAAGTTGATTTGTAAGGCTGATGTGGTAGATAATGAGGGAAAGGTGTACGGACCAGCTAATTCGGTTGGGCAAGATTTGTCTACAATAACAAAAGGAATATTGGATGCCAACTACATGTATATCTTTGTGAAACGCAACCGGCATGGAGAAGGGCAGCACCCCCCCCCCAAAAAAAAAAAGAAAAGAAAAAGAGGATGAAGATGACTCTGATGAAGATGGGGATGAATTAACCTCAGAAATGAGAAGTGCCCAGAGAGAAGCCAATATTTACCTTTAATGTTCTCATCCCACCTGATAGGTGGAAGGATATTAAGCCCCATGAAATATTCGTGGAGCGGAAGGAGAGGGGCAGTCCCAAAAGGAAAATGGTTCTCAGGCAGTTCAAGTGGGAGCCTGTGATAAGGGAGGTTTTCAAACTAAGCAACATAATTGGCCTCCTCTAAAATGTGAACAAAAAATTATTTTTGAGAATTTTTTTTTCGGGTGGGGTCTGTTTGAGCCTGTTCTTTGACCACATCCTGAAGATACCAGAGCTCCCACTGCAGAATTCTCGAAAATATAGGGAACACCCGTGTAAAATCGTTTGTACGGAAGTTACACAGCTGTGCGAAAGTTACATATGTACGGAAGTTACATTTTCATAAAATAGGCAGTTTCAAGCAGATCCTTGGTTGGCTGAGCGATTAGCGAAGCCTATTACTCCAGTGATGATCAAAAAGTTTCGCGTCTGTCTTGTCTGTCTGTGTGTGTCTGTCATCACGATAACTCGCGAACGAATTGAGCTAGCGACCTGGGATTTTCAGGGTTGTTTTGTGTCATAAAAAGACAGATCAAGTTCAAAGAAGAGCATTCTAGCTCAAAAATTGGATTTAAACAAAAAATCACAAACCACACGTCCCACAAACAACGGTTTAAATTATTTATTTTTTACATGTTCCTAAGGGGTAACTCACCAAAGTAGAGCCCTTCGAGCGAAAATTTCGTCCGTTTGGGTCTACCTCTCACCGTATGGGCGCAAGAGGACGTTTTTCACACGGAAATGACCCCAAAAGATCTTAATGTTTTCCTCAGATATTTGATGGTGTCTGGTGGGGTTACTCGTTAAAATAAAACCCCGAGGTTAAAATTTGTGACTTTGGGGGCCGCAGGCCTATTATCGACCCTGCCCCTTGCCCGACTCGGGTGTCAGCGCCGCAGGCCTAGGTAGATGTATGCCAGGCGCGTCGCAGCGTAACAGTGTTTCGTGAGATATCGCGAAGCTTGTTACGCGAGACGTGGTCTGGCGTACATCTACCTAGTAATATGAGTACCGGAGAAATGATTTCTGTGCGACAAAAATTGGCGCAGCTACGAGCCGTGCGGAATGTTACAGGTATGCTTATAAAAACATAGAATTTAACATTCAAACGCCTCTAGTTTACTTACCGTTTACATCTCGAAGCCACCCATACGTGAAATCGACAGCTGTGATCTTGCCGGAGACTGGGACACCAGTGTTACCAATGTCTGTAGCCACAGGGACTGCTCAGAGCGCAAACTTTTGAATGGGTCCTTCCCTTCCGTCACTCTGGAGGACATTTTTTGGGATGCTGCCCTGACCAGTGTATTTGCGACAGTAGTTAGCGATTCGGATATGTTGCACAGAAAACATGGAGGAACGCATAGGAGCTTTCGGATTTTCTCTCCGACAAAGACTTTTGAAGATATAGCTGTCCAAAGTTCAGGTTTTAGCGGGGAGGACAGTACGAAAGTTACATTTTGAATACTTCCGAAGGAATTTCGATCACTTTCACCTCTGACATTGCCTTTTTGGTACTAAAATTTAATTCGCCACCTTCCTTTGAATGAGGTATTTTCCGAATTAGAAGAACAAGAGGAATATCGTCTGATCCCGGACCATCACAAAGCCTCGACCAATCAGAGACGGCCTTCCTGGAGCCGGCCACGAGAGAGGGCGAGAGAGCCTCTCTCTGATTGGTCGAGGCTTTGCGATGGTCCGGCAGCAGACGATATTCCTCTTGTTGTTCTTATTCGGAAAATACCTCATCAAATAAGCCAAACGGCATCGAAAACGACAGAAAAATAACGATTCTACGGCCAAAAGACACAAATATGTCGCTTATTTTGAAAATCTCGCATAATAGAATATCTCTGGCACCAAGCAAAGCTTCCATGTCCTTATTCTTCTTCCAAGGGGACGGTCTTCACCTCTGCGACCAGTCTGCACTACATTAAAATGAATGCCTCATGCCCAGGGTGTGGGGCTACTGCCACGGGCACTATATTGACTGAGCCTCTTGACGACGAGCATGCCTGGTCAGAATGGCGTGCAAATGATACTAGAGGTGTTCCTTATCGCAAGAAATGCCTCGCGAAACGCCCTCTTTCCCATGACCTGAGATGTCAGACGGGGAAAGAGCTGCTAGGGTTCTCTGCCTCATCATATCGTCGAAGGGAAGCTTCTAAAATTATGAAGCATGGTGATGTGGAGCCATCACATCTATTTACAGCACCAGTTCTGAATAGAGCCCAACAGGATGAGACATAGAGACAGGGTGTACGATATTGTGTCTGATTCAAAAGATCCAATTGGGAACCTGCGACATATGAAGGGCAACAATCAGAGCCCTGCACCGAGCGAGCATCGAATGCCTACATGGCGTCCGAAAGCGGTTGCGGGAGCGAGAAGCTCGCGCCGGGCCATAGCTCCCTCTCACTCTGATTCGCTTTCGGGCGCCATGTAGGCATCCGATGCTCGCTCGTTGCAGGGCTCTGGCAACAATCCCTGTGCTGGTATGGTACACCAAATTGGTTTGGACCCTTTTTTTGTGTTTTACCACTCACATGAGCAGTTCTCCGCGAACGGGTCACTTTCGTGTCCACACCTCAGCATATCTATATCTCAACCGATTTGAATGATTTTTTTTTGCCCTCTGTTCGTGTTTTTCGTGCCAAAACTAAAACCACGTGTCATTCAAGCCGTACATCAACTCCCATCGGAGATATTTGAGGGGAAAGGGCCCAAAATGTAAGATCCGTAACCATTTTCAATGTCCACAGCTCCAGATTTTAAACTTCCACCCCTCCGCGCGCCCTAAAGCGAAATGAAAAATTCTTTCGGCCACTTGTCTCGATAACTAGACACATGAGGCTACATTTTTATGACTGGCCCGGTTTCGGAATGTCACAGGTGTGCGAACAGGACTAAGACGAAAAATGTCCTCCATGGTAAGGTTACAATAGTCTTAAAGTTAGTTTTTGCCACTTTTGAACGGTTTAAGTTCACCTACGCGTGCCGCACAATTTCCCATAACAAAGGTACATGTATACCCTGCCCACCACCATTCGAACGAAGACGATGGGCTGCCCGGTTCTCTCGCAAAGCTCATCTGAACGCCTGAGAAAGGTATGTGTCAAGCATAAAATGTAAGATCCGTGCACTCTATATCTCAGTTTCTAGTGCGAATTTCGATTTCGTTCAAAGGGGGTCGTGTTGGTTTCATAAACACGCGAAGAAAGTCGTTTCGCCGGACCATTTCAGTCAAACGGTTCGGTCCCAATGCTTGATTTTGGCTTATTTTGTAAGATCCGTAACCAGTAAGATCCGTAACCATTTGTTGAAATTATTAGTAACCAACACGGTTTTACTATATCTTCCATTCTTCCATTCTTCCAAATGCCAATATAACCTCAGAATTATTAACTACACGTTTTTATAGTGCAAAGGGGAATGACTCTAACTCTGGATGACTGTAAAACCACACCTTTTTCACAATTGCTATAATTTGTTTTGCTTTTTAAAAGTATCTTTTCTGTTGTTTGTTTTATATAAGTCATTCATACCTTGTTGTTGCCAGCTGCCAGCTTGTTATTCTTGTGATAGAACCTAACTGGCAGGCCGCCCTTAACCTCCCAAATCATGAATGTTTTGTGTGTTGTTTCCAGATATGAGACAAGATGGCGAGGCGGTCGTCCAGGATTCGAGTACAACATCAGATTGCTGAAATAGACACACAACCAACACCTCGTTTGAGGTATGTCTAAGTATTTTACTATGTTTTGTCAAAGAAATGAACTGGCTATTATTTTCTGGCTTTCCTATTTACATATGTTTGTTGTTTTCAGGAAATGCAATAAGAAGACCACTGCCAAATGCAAACCAGCCAAAAGATGCCGATCAGTGTACATGCGAGAGTACAGGAGAAAATTAAAAACTAATGCCAGTGCATACATCAAAAGTAAAAAAGCCGATGCAGCAAGAAAAAGAAAAGCTAAGGCAGAGGGCAAATTAAAATCAAGGAATGAAATGACTGACAGAGAGTTGAGATGTGTGAGGAAAAGAGGGAGAGAATATGTGCAGAAACACAGAGCAAAGAAAAAGGAATTTGAAATAATCAATAAGGAAAATATCAAGTAAGTTTTATACATTTTCAGATTATTTTTTTTATTGTTATTTACATTTATTCTTTTAGTCCAGAACATGAAGCTAGTAGCAGTGGCACTATTCCCCCAATCAAGATTAGTATCAAGAACATCCGATCAAGACAAAAGAGAAATGGCGATAATGTTAGAAGGAGAAATACTGCCTCTTTACATCGTAAAATAAAATCTCTTGAGATTGAAGTCAAACTTCTGCAGCGAAAACTTTGGAGAGCGCAGAGAAAAGCATCAAGAAGGAAAGCATCACTGCCTCTCAATGAACTCACCCCTAATAGTAGGACCAAGAGAATCACCCAGGGCAGGTTTATGCCCAAAGCAGTAGTTAATGAGATCAAATTTTCTGCAGCTCTACAGTGTGAGTTAAAGCATACACTCTCATTGCTCAATAGTCCTAAAGATAAGAATCATTTTTCTCGCCTTGTCTCTGGAAGAGTTTTGAAACGGTACAAGCTTTTAAATCAATTCAAGACGAATAATTTTGTATGTCTTAAACAAATGAGGAGATGCCGCAAAATGAATTTGAGTCTAATTTCAAAAGATAAGAAGAGGGAGAAGACCACTGGTAGCAAAGCTCTTGTTGAAGCCATTCAAAAGTTTTTTGAAAGTGATACTGCAAGTTCTGCGTGCCCCTACAAGAGAGAATTCAAAACAGTTGATGGTGTGCGATATCAGAAGAGATTCTTAAATGATACCATTACAGTCCTGTATCGATCCTTCATAAAACTTGTGCCCGTGAAAGCTTCATACTCATCATTCTGTAAGCATCGTCCCAGGTGGATTGTTCCTCGGAAACTAAATGGAAGAGACACATGTCTGTGCAAGAAGTGTGAAAATTTCAAACTATTGCATGCCACTGCTCGAAGTGTTAAACTGGTGAATGCAAAAGATGTTGATGAGTTAGTTAAGACTGTCTGTTGTGACCCTCAAACAGAGGAGTGCCTTCTGGGTGAATGTGCTGCTTGTGTCAACAACACTATCCAATATCTTCCATGTAATTCACTTTCCCCCGTTATGTATAGGAAGTGGATTGACACAACAGAAGAAAGACCTAGCACTTAAAATAAAGACAGTGCGGGTAATCCTACCATTATAAATGTGAAGATTACGAAGAAAGCTGAAATCTACACCACACATAGTGAGTTCCAGGATATCTTGTCAAATGCTCTGAGACCACAAATGGCTCATCTTGGAAGAATTCGACATCAAAGAGAGAGTATTAAACATCTTAGAGAAGTATTGTCATGGAACGAACTCTTCCTCACTTTTGACTGGAGTGAAGATTATGAGGGTAAATGGGGTAGTGAGCCTCAATGCACACACTTTGGTGGGTCAAGACCCCACTTTTCTCTGCACACAGGCCGAGTCATAAGTAGATCTGTTGAGCAATCTTTCTGTACGCTGTCAAGTGTCACAAGACACGATCCAAAGGCTATCATAGCTCACTTAAAACCTATCCTTTCTGATTATCTGGGAATGGATCCAAATATTGAGCATTTGCATGTGCAAACAGATGGACCAGTCACACAATACAGGAACACCAAACTGTATTATTTGCTAACTCAGCACCTGCTTCAGGCGTTCCCCCAGATCAAGCGGGTGACTTGGAATATCACTGAGGCAGGGCATGGCAAAAGTGTGGCTGATGCTGTAGGTGGAACAACTAAAGGTAGTTTAGATAAAGAGGTGGCACAAGGAAGAGACGTTGTGACAGTTGAAACTTTGTTTGAAGTGCTTCAGAGGCGATGCCTAACAATGAAATTTCACGTTATCAAGGGGGAGAAAATCACTGAAGTGGATGCTATTTATGTACCAGAACTAAAAGGGGCTGTCAAAGGCACTCTCCAGATTCATCAGTACCTATGGAGAAGAGATTTCAGTGATACATTGCATTTTAAAAAACTAAGCTGCTACAGATGTCCTAGGGACAGTCCCTGTGAACATTATGTTCTTATTGATCTATGGAAGTTCCCTTCAGTCCCAGCAGTAAGCAGCAGCCATAAGAAAAGAGTCCCAAAACCTTCAAGAGAAGGGACAAGAAAGTCAAAAAGGGGAAAATAAGTTTTAATTGTTACCACATTTTCTAGTCTGAGTCTGTTAGCTTTACTTTTTAATTTTTTTTTGTTAATACATATAGAAATAATTTGTTTTAATGTTGACTATAATAATCAAAGACTGATAAATATTTGTTTTCTGTACTAAATATTACTGTCTCTAAGACTGATAAATAATGTGTTTTTCCTATTATTTTAAATTGTACATACTATTTTAATTGTTAAGACTGAAAAAGTGATAAGTGTTAATTTTTCTGTGAACTAAATGTGATATCTTTAGTTGTTGACAGCCACAGTCTTGTTTAATTTTGTTTTTCCATGTATTTTATTACTGTCATTATATTTCTCAATTTAAACTTCATTCTCTATTTTTTCACACCTTGCTCTACCTCTACTGAAGTTGTAGTAGCTGTGCACTATTCACGGGTTTCTCCAGTCGATTTTAACAAATCATTTAAGCTTTAAAGAGAAAATATTCATTCGAGAAGGAGAAGGGAGTTGAAAGCAGCATCTTTTGTACCGGGTGTAACTGTGAATACGCAGCAGTGTTGCGGGATTGCATACTCAATATGGCCGCAGGAGCCATGGCCCCTTACGGTGTAAAGAGTGGGCAAACCTGCAACACTGCTGCGTATTCACAGTTAGACCCGGTACTGCGAACTGCCCAACGCCTGCGAAACGTGAGGTAGGCAACATCCTCGGACAACACACGCGTGCCGAGGGGGCTGCCTACCTACCAGGCGCTCCCGCCCACTGCTGGCACCGGTGCTTGTGGGATCCGTAACCAAATTTGCGGTGTTTGTAAGATCCGTAACCAAATTTACGGTGCTTGTAAGATCCGTAACCAGCTAAAAACTAAAAGTCTCTATATCTCCTATATTATTGGGTTGGGAGCTCGTTTAGTTGAGATCCTGCCTCTGGGAGAAGTACTTAACAACTTCATCAAAAAAAATCCGGAGAAAATCGGACATTTTTTTTCAAAGTTTGAAAAGCCAAAAGTGACCCGTTCGCGGAGAACTGCTCCTTAGGCGTTCTACCACAGCATGCCTTTGGCCTTCTCTCATAGCACAACTTGGGCAAAACGCATGGCGTTGACCGCATAGACTTGCACAAGCGGTTTCCCGACAGACCCTTTTTGCTTCAGGGAGTGTGTTGGGCCGGCACACCCTTTGGCTGCGGCAGGCTCAAGGTGTGTAGCAGCAGCACACCCCGGTCAGTTGCTTAGGCGCAAGTCGTGCAAGTCGTGCAAGTCTAATCAAGTCTAATCTTTCTATAGAAAGCCTGAGGTGTTGTTCCACAAAACGACAAAAGGCGCGTAATTTTTGTGTGCAAGCGACTAAGGCGATCTTTCTCAGAACACCTAGATTTTACGGTGGCCAGCCCCAGCGTCAAGTAGTTCTTTGAGGCTTAGTCTACCCCTATAAAAGTAAAGCGAGTGCAGAGCGAGGAGCGAGTGCGTGTCGAGTGCGTATCGAGTGCGTAGGTGAGTGCAGGGCTAGTGCCCTGCGAGTGCAAGGAGAGTGCGTTACAAGTGCACGGTCGCGTGCATATCGAGTGCGAACCGGGTGCAGGACGAGGGCGTCCGAGCGCGCAACGAGTGCACCGTGAGTGCAAAACAAGTGCAAAGCCGGGAAAGGTTTTGGAACGCGGTCTCCACCAAAGGAAGACTGGTTCTGTGTGGGCCCACTTCAAGACTCAGACGCTTATTCGTAACAAGTGATCGCAACGTTGCGCACTCGGACGCCCTCGTCTTGCATCCGATTCGCACTCGTTATATGCATGCGACTGTGCACTTGTAACGCACTCGCCCTGCACTCACAGGGCACTATCCCTGAGCTCGTCCTGCACTCGCCTACGCATTCGATACGCACTCGCTCTGCACTTGCTCTGCACTCACTTTATTTTTAAAGGTGTCTCCATTTTGCGGTGTCTCCCTTTGCCTGAAGTGGAGTTCAAAAGTTCATCAAAACCTCCGATATTTGTCGTTTTCCACTGGTAATCTAGGGTTGTTTGGGCGTTTTCTCGTGTCAGCGCCACAAGAAGGATGCGAATATGACGTGAAACAAACTTCAATGTGTGTCTTCAAAATTGAAGAGAAGAACGTGAAGAAAAGGCACTGGCCTGTCATCACCTCCGCTAACCAAAAACAAACTAAATTCGAAAAGATTGAAGGGAGAGGGGCGATGTATTATGGCTGCCGGCCGGATCCGGCAGGTGTAGCAACAACGAGGCATGTCATCACAAGTCTGACTCGCAGTCCATTAGGCCAGAGCGGAGGCTATCATGGGCGTGGAACCAAGCTCAAAAGATCTAGGTCGTCGCGGTAGCTCACAGTGTGCCCTCGATGTAGAAAACCTCTCTCTACATCGTGGGTGTGCCCCTGGGTGAGCACTAATAACGCGCCGTGCGCTATGTATCGTGGTTATATTGGTGTGCGCACTTCCTCTGGAATGTGCAGTGTAACTCGTATTCATTCCGTGTGTTTTTCGCGAACCAGGAAAACCAAGAAAACCCAAATACAGTAGTTTGCTTTAACCTTGTACCTGAGTCTAACCTGTATACAGGTAAGCATAACATGAGGTAAGCGTACGTACTCTGCATATTTGCACTGTAAAATGCTTGCGAATTATTTACTTTGCAAGAATTTTACAAAGGATTTTCGTTCTTTGTACTGCAACGAACTCGGTTCAAAGAAATTCTTTTGAAATTCAGATTCCTTGTTATCAGTGCGTTCGTTCGTACTTCAAAGATGCTATGCAAATAGTTAAATGTGAACCTATTCTTTCGACGCATTTTGTAGTGTGTGTGCAGGGCTACCAACCAAATATAATCTCTGCCTTGTAGCAACAACCACAAGTTCAATATTCTCTTCTTAAACTTGATGAAAACTACGACTGCGCCATGTGTGACTTATTCTTTACGAGGGGAGTGAGGATGATAAGTGACCAACGAGATTCCACTGAAGACTGATTTATTCATGATCTTTTGTTTTACAGGTAAACTTGGTTGTTGCTACAAGGCAGAGATTATATTTGGTTGGTAGCCCTGCACAGTGTGAACCTATTTCGGATCACTGCTATCTTCGGATCAATCGTCCGTTGTTTCATTTGTGGGCAAACTTAACGTGCTTCTAGTTTTTATTATCCAAGGAGTACTTTTTTTATCTCTTGAATTGCTACCATCGCGCTGGGTGTGCACTGTGTTACCCACATGAAGAATATTACTTTAGAGGTATTTTTTCACAGTTTGGGGCCAATCCACATTTACTAATCCGAATTAAAATCAATATCCCTATTTTCTATCATAATTACACTGTAAAAAATGTTGGGAATTCTACTATACGCATGTATAGGAAATTTCCTATACATCGTATCGGAAGTGAAAATTCCTATAAATGTATAGGAATTTTCCTATTTGGGAAGATGTGTATGGGAAAAGTACCAAGTGTATAGGCAAATCCCCAGAAATGTATGGGAAAATTCCGATACGTGTCTGGTAGGCATATTTTCCTTAATATGTATAGGAAATTTACTAGATGATGACAATTTTCCTATACAATGTTTGGAATTTAAAAAACGGGTAAAGATATGCACATCTTTCTACCTTTCACATCTTGGTCGGCGCAGTCACTTTATGAGCTTATTTCTGACGCCTGACGCCACACCACATAGGGTTGGACACATTTAGAGTCTATTTAGCAGTTTAAACTCTGATAATCGAATTTCAAGTCAGGGCAGGCAGTAAAATTCAAAACTCGACATCAAAACATCTAGGAGTAAATCCCCGAAGCCTTGGGCTAGCCCCGGCACCGCGCCGACACCTGGCTGACCCTCAGGGAATGGCCCAGCGAGGGGCGGCGCGCGGCTCTGGGATGACCTAGGCTTGGTGGGGCACGCCTCCCAACAAGTCTCCGTGGTCTAGCGGTCAGCGTGACGAGATCGCAAGCCAGAAGTCCGAGGTTCAACTCTCCATCCGGTAAGGTATTCCATAATTGTATCAATGCTCACTTACTTAAATGAATTTACCGAAGGGCGGCAGGAAGGCGACAAGGAACGAGGGAAAACGGCGGGGAAGTGGTTGAAAAAAACTTTTTCTTTTTTGAAAGAGCATCGGGTGTATAGGAAAATTCCTATACATGTGTAGGGATAATCCCACACACACATAGTACATATCCTACACAGGTGTATAGGAAAATTCCTATACATGTGTAGGGATAATCCCACACACACATAGTACATATCCTACACAGGTGTATAGGAAAATTCCTATACTTGAATGGTAAGAATACTAACGTGTATGGTAGAATTACCACACGCCTGTATGGGAAAATTCCTATACATGTATATGTGAATTGCTGCAGATACATTTATTGGAAATCTACCATAGAAATCTTTTACAGTGTACGTATCTGCCCCAACGGTCAAATGTCCAAAATGGTTGCTGTAACGGACCACCAAAAATTTGCGATATGTAAAAGAAAGAATACCAAGTCCTTCCGTGGTAGCATACCACTACGTACTAGAGTAGAAGATGAGAACATAAAAAACTGATCCAAAATGGGTTCAGTCTCTCTACAATGCTTTAAAATTCTGTGCAAGCTGCGAAGAAAATAGTTTGCAAATCGAACCAATTATTTGCAAGCATTTTGCAGTGTGTATACAAGTCTTTGTGCTGCGTACAGCTCAAGCAATGGCTCCTACAGTACTATACAGCCCGTGCTAGTAGTGTGCCAGTGGAAACCTTTACTTTTTAGAAAGGCAGTGTTTCCGATTCATCTTATAAAATATTAATATGAGGACCATTCACGGGTAAGGTGCCTACTGGTGAGAGTAAAGCAGGCGTGACAGTATAAATCGGAAGGGGAGACGGGAGCAGACTGGAGCCGAGAGCCAGGCGGAGGGACCCGTTTTATGGCAGGGTATCCTCCATCTTTGAGGCGAGCAGACTAGAGACCACGGTCCGCGAGCAATGCTCATACAAACTCGTTATTTCCTTGCGTCCTCGACCTCTACTCAGCGTCTTTTGCAACTTTTAAATGTTGGGTAAACTGTGTAAACTTTGATTCTTACACATCACCAAGGACCGGTCGGAGGGACATTTCTTCATTTGTCTGCAGAAACAAATTTGTCGACTTAATTAGAACCTAAACTAAGGAAGGGGTAAATAGGTAGGGCTTTCTATGGTCGTTAATGCTGGTGAATTGTTCACCGAATTTTTATTTTGCAAAGGTATGCTTAATAGTTTACTGTACCAAAACATCACGTATAATTTCCCTGGGCCTTCTCGTGTTGTTGTAACGTTCATACTTGGCCGCGGCGAATGCCCGTCGACTTGGATCAACCAATCACCGCGCCCAGGAATGACTCAGCTCTGACCTCGCTTGAGCCCGCCTCGCCCTTCCCCGCCTCACGCGTCGGACGGGGCGTGGCGGGGCGGGGTAGGGTGGGGTGGAGCAAGCAGAAGGAGCGCTGGGGCGGGGCGGGACCGGGCGTGGCCGGGCGAGGCTCAGGCAGCACACTGTAAATCCACCGGGCGAGCACATCTGCCTGATGGCTTCCGCCCGACGTGGGCGTCGTCTCCGCCTGACGTACACCTCCAAAAACAGTCAAGAAATAAATTTCTTTACACGGCGAATTCGAGCCGAGATAAGCAGACGGCCGTTTTTCACACTATATTAGCCTTACGTCCCATTGCTCAATAGAGGGTTTTTATCATTTTTCAGGCAGAGTCAACAGTCAACTGCACACATGCCAATGTCGCGTGGTAAACTCTTGGTTGGTTGAAGTGGAAAGAGAGACATAAAACAGTCCAGAGAATTAATACAAAATTGCGCGTGGGGTCAACGACGATAGGCAAACCCACCTGCACACCTGCTCCTGTAAAAACCACCTGTGTACACACACATATCTGTAGAACAGTTTGCTAGTCGTAAGTGCCCCCTTTTGTTCGACAGTTGCAACTTGAAAGGAATACAATTAAAAAATAAATAAAAAGTAGAAATTCTTGTTCTGCAGGAGAGCTGATCCCCCGGAATAACAAGGAGTTCACCAACGAAACCACCAACACAACAATTGAACGATTACGTTCTACAGTTGCAACTAAAACTGTTTAGTTCTACATTTTGTTCTGCCCTTAGAACTATAGTTATACATATATTTAAACAAGAAATTTCCGCTTACAACTCAAACAATGTTCTATGTACATATGAGATGTACCTGCGGACAAGAGGTAAACGCACTCTGAATTGACGAGGACCTCTCTTGGCTGTTTCGGCGTTTGCGTTTCTCAAATTATAATATGGTCACGGAATGGCATATCGTTTTAGGCGCGCACGTTCCTCAAATTTTAACGACGTTCCCGGCAGTTCAACCAAGTCATTTTTCTCGAGGCTAAAACGAGTGATCAGCCATGTTCCATAAACCCTCCAATGGTATCGAGATCGTCACGCGTGGCGGCGACCCGAAGCCCGCAGCGGCGCACCAGCGCCGCGCCAGGCCGCACCCCCTCCACGCTCCCGGGCGGCTCCTCCCTCCCCGTCCCCCTACCAATCCATCTGCTCCCCGCACGGACCATCACTAGTCCGGCAGCGAGACAAGGAAAGAAATTAATGAAGGGCGGATGTGCAAACGAGACCGCGTGCGCATCCGGTCCGACGAGTGCTGGCGACTCAGTTCTGCAGGTGATGCGCTAGCCTCGTAGCAAAGAGGTGTCTCCAAAGGCACGCCATGGTTCTTGAGATTTCTATTTTCAGTTTGTCAATGTCAAGTTCCACACTGCCCCTCCCGCTTTTCCAATCATTCGTCATGGATGGATTTCCGATACCTTAATTGTTCTCCAGACTAAATATCTCGCCGTAGTCAATGATTCTCGCTCACTGCATTTTCTACTGCCTTTAATCGGCCGCACGAGGACTTTTGTGTCGTTGTGTTGGAATCTAGACTAACTGTACCGGTGGTTGTGTTCGGGTACTGGAGCCGCCAGCAGCAGTTGTTCGCACGGCACAGCTTCCGTGGGAGCGAGGGCGCCGAGGGCATATCAACGACTGCGGTCTGGCGCGCGCATTCCCACGGCCCCTCCACGGCAGGGTCCTCACGCGAGGCCGCTACTCATGCAGTGTACTCTGTGAGTAGCACACAGTATACCGATTCAATCCGAAATTATGGTTGCCCGCGTGTAGGGCGAGGATGGCGTTCGTGGTTTGTCGCAAAGGGAACGTTGTGCGACCATTGTCTTTCCTGGCTTGTTGGAGAACTCACCGGTCTTTAGGTGGACCTTGAGCCACTAAAAGGGGCTGCAGACTGACACATTGTGTGTGCAGACTGTAAGTTGCCACCTGTTTTTGGATCACTTTTCTCTCTAAACTGTGACCGCCACGTAGGGTCCATTTTTCACATATAGAGGGCGTGTCTACGTGGCAGATACTGACACTTTGAAGCAGATTTTGAACTTTCGTCGCGTTTGTACTGTAAACGAGACTACGGTCGGCAAATCGTCTCTTTTGCAGTTTATAGCCGTTCATTGGGGCCTTCCAGGGACATTTCCAAGCTACTTACTTGTGCCTTTGCTCATGGTGATACATTGAAGCCCCAAAGTTAACGTCATCGACTGGCGAAAAGCGCGAAGAAAATTCACTGTGTGCGATTCACCAGTCTATGCCCCTTGCGATTCTTTCAACCGCGCAGTAAGCATTTCAGACCAGAAGTCAATTGCAGGGCTCTCAAAATGGCGTATTATTCATACCGGTGTCTGATCTACAAAAGACATTTACGGTGACGTGGCGCCATTCAGGTAGTTAGGATTTTTAAATAAAAAACAAGTCCATGT
This sequence comes from Frankliniella occidentalis, assembly GCF_000697945.3. NCBI lineage: Eukaryota > Metazoa > Arthropoda > Insecta > Thysanoptera > Thripidae > Frankliniella > Frankliniella occidentalis. Next base: position 66,259 of record NW_026267560.1, on the reverse strand, counting down.
CGCGCTTTCGGCCAGGTGAATTGCCTCACCACTAAGGCAAGTAAGTGATGAGCAGCTGTATCTTGAAGCAAATAGCAGAGTAGTCTACAATTTTCTGCAGAGTTATGTTCGCGTTACTCCGTGCTTGGTACGTGAAGCCTATACTGACTATTTTTGAACAGTCGAGATCTCCGGGTCTTCTTCTATACAGATTTGTTTTTCCATCTTTACCCTTTCTTTCACCTCTGGTCGTCGTTTGCACCATTTTCTCACCGGAAAGGACCCAGACGAAACCAATGGCCGTGACTTCTTTGACGGCGCGTTCATGGTCTTGTTTGGGCCCGGTGCAGAGCTAAGAGTGTACCCCCACCATGAACGTACCCCCCAGAGGAAGGGGGTACATTCATGGCACCATGAATGTACCCCCCATAGC
>NW_026267560.1:51353-64852 GCF_000697945.3 Frankliniella occidentalis | reverse complement strand
GGGGGTACATTCATGGTGGGGGTACATTCATGGTCCTACACCGGAACGCGGTGCGCTTGTCTTCTTTTCTTTAATGGGCCCAACAGATTAATCGTAAATCACGTTGGACAGCCATTGTGCCCATATGGACATGACTTGTGTGCGCCAGTCAAAGCAGACAGGTTCAGCCGATTGTGCGTGGGTCGACAGACTGACATTACGAAGTACCAATTATATTCTGTGCCCAACACACAAAATTTGGAAAGCCGTAGCATACCGTGTTTTACGTGGCTGGTAGCAATGACATGTAAACAGGGCAAGGGGTTCCTCACACGAAAAAATCTTTGTACCCCTCTCAAAATCATTGAACCTCTCCCAAAAATTATTGTACCCCTTCAAAAAACATAGAAAAATTGGGTAAAAATCAGGAAATTAAAAAAATCAGAAAAAAATCAGAAAAAAATCAGAAAAAATCATAACATAAAAAACAGAAAGATCTCTGCACTTTTGAATGTATGTAGTGAAATACCCTCGCATTATGCGTGCGAAGAAAGTTGACAAATTTTTGCAGTTTCGCCCCTGGTGTGTAACTCTTTTCCTCCTTGAAAAGTTTGTCGTTTTGAGGTCTAATTGTAGTTTACTCTGCTTTGTACTTCCAAGTAAACGATATACCTCATACCTCGCAGTCCAATTATTTCATATGTTTGAGTGCAAGTCCTATAATGTAGTGATCGTTAAAAATTTGTTGCGATATTCTGGTGCTCTGCTCGTCACTGAGAAGTAACTGCGACTTGTATTTGTAGACTTGTACCCTGTGACACAAAATCCTTGCTTCAATAAAGCATGCTAGTCACGGTGGTGCGGTCGACCCGTATGCGCAGAACTGATTACGTCCGTTTGTAGGGAATGAGCGAATGAATTATTGACATGGAGGGAGGGGAGCGGGCGGAGCGGGCCTGCGGGTCGAGTGGCGTGGAAGGGGGTGGGAGAGGATCGACCCGCACCAGTAGGGGTGAGGTGGGGTGCTTGTCCGGGGGGCTGCAAGGGATGAAACGAGAGAAAGGGGATTACAGCGGAGCCGTTGACGGAGGGGAGCAAGAAATTCATAAAAAATATATTGCCCAGGATGCTGACGAGCTCCGTTCCGCCCTGCGAGTTTATGTAATTATTAGACCAGGTGACTCAATTAGGGGGCCACGGCATGTGCATCTGTAGGTGTTCAACAATGATCACCCCCCCCCCTCCCCCCCATTCATCACCCATATGGCTCTCCAGGCGCGGTCGAAATATTACAGCTAAGGAGTAGCTCTAATATTGCCTCGACCCCTCATGCCCCCTCGCCAAGACTTTCAGGTCACGAGATCGGGTCGGTGAGCTCTGTAGCTTCGAGTTGTAGAAGTCAGCGGGGCGTAGCGTGGGCCGAGAGGGAGAGGAAGTGAGACGGCCGGATCGCCGAGCGGGAGGGAGGGAGACAGCGTCAGCCTCAAACTCGGTTGGGGGGAGAGCCGGCAACGGCGCACAGAACACTGCCGAGCGTGACGCTGTACTCCAGCCGCACTACGAGAGGGGGAGGTGTGGCAACGCTGGCCGCGCGCCGCGCTGCGCCGCACGGCAACGCTGCCGCTCCGTGGCGGCGGCGGCCGAAGCGGCAGTAGCTGCGAGTTTGGGGTGGCGGGACTGCCGCTGCTGCAGCGCTTGCCGAGATGGGCCCGCTGCTAATGCCTTCCCGATGTGGCCGCTGCGCTGCGCCCGCCGCGTCCCGCGCGCTCAGAAGTGCCGTGCCGCGCTGCGCCGCGCTGTGGCCCGCTGTGGTTGCGTGTCGCGCCGCCCCGCGTCTCACCGCAGCGTGGCGTGGCGCGGCGGGCCAGACGAGTGTGGCGATATTTGCTCCCGATAGCAGCGCCCGCCACGGCACGGCGTGGCAGGGGCCGTGAGGGCTTGGGGGCACACTGGAAGAAAAGGGGGTTGAAGCGGAAATAAAGAATGTGTGCTTGTACTTCGAGTGGGCGCACATGAGAGACACTTATCGCATACTACTTGAGGCAAGGTAAGGGGATTCATTTTTATTCGATCTCCCCAAATTGTCTTTTTCCAGAACCCATACCCATCCCAATTTTTTGGACAGTCCCTGCCTTGTTCATAATCCGTCGCGTCCGGTCACGTCAAATTAGAATTGCTGCTTTGCTGGACCGTCCATATGTCCTCTCCACTTTTCCACATGCCGAGAGTTTCTTCGTCTTTCGCTGTCTTCTTTCTATCCCGAGACAAAGAAGTCATCCTCTCTCTCCCACCTTTTCTCTCGCTCCCCTCTTCGGGCACCCCTCCCCTCCCCCTGCCACAAAGGGAGTTGCCGAAATGTAATGAAAGTGTTGGGGTGGTGCTTTATTATCAGCCAGGGTTTTCATTTCCCCACCCTATTCCACCCTCCTGTCGCAAACAAGAAGAGAGAACAGCGAAACGAAAGAGGTACGATGTGCGGAGAGCGAACGGGATGGCAAAAGGAATGGAGCAATAATTTAATTTAAAAGATAACAAAGGAGGGTGGGAAAACGTGAGCGAGTGAAGAGAGGCAGGAAGAGGGATTACGCTAAAAACAAGACGAGAAAAATCTGTGTGTGCACAGCATGTGTGTGTTCCAGGGAGAAAAATAAAATTTGGGACGACTGAACGGGAGAGAGAGGGGGGGGGGGGGGGGGGGGGGGGGGGGGGGGGGAGCAGAGGGGCGGAAGGAAAGAAGTTGAGAGAAGGAGGGTAGGTAGGGGAGTAGACACTGGCAAAGAAACGTCATGAAGAGAAACAAGGGGAGAGGGAGAATGCGGGGGGAATGAAAGAGGCGAGAGTCGCGACAGGGAGAGAAGAGAGAGAGAGAGAGAGAGAGAGAGAGAGAGAGGGGAGGGGGGAGAAGGAGAGAGAACGGGCAGAGAAGCGTGAGAGGGCTGGGGCACCACTCTGGCGTTATCATTTGAAATTCCTCCCTCGCTCGGCTCACCCCCGAGGCACAGTCGCCAGTGGTGCGGCGCAGCGTGAAGCAGAGTGTACTGTAAAAAAACGCGCCAGAGTTTTCCTCATTTGAAAACTCCATAATATCGGCGTCGTCTGATGAACGACAAATGTTGGCTAAATAATTTGGCATCAAAATACGCTAACTGCCAGTTGTCAAACTACGCCGCAAGGTGTTAAATTTGGACATTTCATCGCCGTTTTTAAAGGCGTTGAGGCCTGCCTCTAATTTTCGACTTTTTAGAATAAATCACAGCTCTTTTCCAGCCGTCCCTAGCAGCACACATTTTATCACACTCCTAAAAACACTCTGAGGAAAGATGCATATTTTTTGGATTAAAAACACCTACCTGCTGCGGTGTAGAAAGGAGTGCTTATTTCTGCATTTGAAAAACGGCTCTCGTTATGTATTTTTGTCTGATTGCGAGTGGAGTGTAGAGCAAGAGCGGGCGAGCTCGTCCAGGCACAGCCAAGCAACATGTTCCAGACATGGGCATGCATACAGTTGCGGCGCATCGCCTGGGTGGGCTTGCACCTTAAAAGGAACAAGAGAAGAAAGCAGCATGGCGGAGAGCGGCGGTCGTGCCTCTTCCTGGAGGACTCATACAAAAAAGGGTCCTTCTACCCATCACGACTCAAACACACCTATGAAAAAACAGAGTATTGTTCTCTGCTCCTCTTTGCCTGTGCGTTGCACAGTCGTACCCAGTCGTAGCCACGTAAAATTCGCAAAATTTGTTACAAGTTCTATTTCTTCTGCGGGGTCTTGGACTTTCGATATGCACGGTAGAAATGCAAAGGATTTAGAATCCGTTGTAACCATGAAGCATCATTTACTTCGCAATTACAAAGAGCTGAAAGCGATGCTTTGCAACGTAAATGCAAAGCAAATGCTTTGTACACGGTGAAAACAATGTCTCATTTTTTGGAGGGTAAGAGATAAAACTTTAAGGAACTCACCTGGTTTGACGGTAACTCCTCAGATTTCGAGGAAGTCGTCTGAAAGAATGTGGGATTTTTCCTCATTTTTTGAGAGATCGGAGGACTCAAACATGATAGTTCCTCAAAGTTTTCCTTTTTCCTCAAAAAATGAGACATTATTTTTACCGCAACAGGATCTGAACCTTTCACAATTCTGGAAAGCATTGCATTGCAGGACTTTAACGGTGTAAGGTTTTTTGCAAAACTGGCGGTAGGACACACCTCGAACCAATAAAAACGCACTTATAAGTGTGGTGCGTGTGTATGTTTCTTATAATCAGGCACAATTGAGTACCTGTTCAGGCGTGTGCCGTATTCAGCTCCAGTATCATCTGGATTGGTGCAATGACGACTTTGCGAGAGGCCGCGCCGTTTTGGATCTCAACTGACTCTTTCTTGAATCACGATATATTTATTCGTACTATATCTTGTCGGTGCTACCATTAGTTTCAATATCAGTGAATATAGTCGTGGTGTATCTCTCCAATCAATTTCTTTTTCCTTTGCTGCGTTTAAACGATCGGGATTGCCGGTATTCTGTGCGGCTGTTCACGTACACAACCTCTGGCGTTGACCGCTGGTCAATCAACGACAACCGTGGACCGTACACCTATCAATCAGGTTACTTACGGTGGACGCATAGCGTCTGAAATCGTATTCAGGAGTTGTAAAATTTTGGTGGACTTGTAACAGAGAGAGTATGGGGGCAAACTATGAATTCAGCGCGTTCTTGCTTAAATTAATACACACATATTTGTTTTATGGTATTTTCTTACTATTTTAAAGTTTTTCTGAGTCAAATTTTCGTGTTGAACGTTTTCATTTAATTATTGATCATTATAATTTCGTTTGTATCAGAACATTGCCAGTCTGAGCACTTCCGCATGACGTGACTAAAAGTTCATTGCGTTCTCATTCATAGCAGTGTTATGATTTTGCTTTTACAGACTTACACGGCTTCTGATGTTCGTGTGCTGGCTGGACCTTTACGCCGTTGCGCGTCGCTTCAAATTGTCCAATATGCGTTCAGCAGCTTGAGAGCGCGGAAACAAAGTGGACTCCGTTGTCAGGACGCGGAGCCATATTTGGACAACTAAAAATTCCTACGCAGCTAGATTCATTCATTTTTCGTGACACTGACACTGTGTGCGACAGTTTCGAGTTACTAGGGTAGTGCCTTGTAACAAAATACCTTTTGATCATAATTTTTAAAAATGCAATTATTACAACATTAAAGAACCTAAATCGCGCGTTAGAATGCGGTGAATGCATTGTCTTTTTTAGCGCGGGGAGGGGAGAGAGGAGATATCTACGTTCGTTATTGAGTGGCGCTAGGTCATGCTACGCTTTTCGTCTAGTTAAGATGTACTGCGTGTTGCAGTTGTCTCATTATCCGATCTTAAATGGATTTTCACGCTTTTGGGTTGCAAAGCTACGACTTTTGATTCCGCGTATTTCACCGGCTGGTGCCCTCCTCGCTGTGAAAAACATGTTCTACGTGTACGGTAGAATTGTAATTTGTCATTTACAAAACGAGTCGTTCATATGGGTCGAAGACCTGTGTCAAATGTGAGCGTGTTTAATCGAAAATTTTACGAGGAATCTGAAGGCTCTGATGGTGTCATCGAAAAATAACATGTGCGGCGTTAGAGTTAGGATAATATTTCACCAACCTTGACCAATCAGACATGCGCGCAGCGCCATGTCTAATAATAACAGACAATCGTCAGTATACGCAGTTTTCAGTGTACCCAGAAGTTCACTCGTTCATAAGGTTCGCTCGTGGATATTTAACCAAACGGTCGCCGCTATTCGACTTTGCTTCAACAGCTGCTCAAGTTAGTTCATCCGACACGTCGTCAGCTCGTCTGCTGGTCACTAGTGCTAATAGTTCGCTAATGTTGCTGGCATTGCGCAAAATTAAGTTTGACACTGCCTACTCGGGTCTCGTTATCGTATTCTAGCCAAAACTGAAATAGCACCCATGAGCCGAACCGCCAGGAACCCTTTGAAGCAGCTCAACGAATCTACGCTCTGGGTGCGTGACGTACCATTCGCGTGATGATCTTTTTGCGGTATGTTCATAGAGAACCAAAAGAGGCGAAATACTTTCCGTACGCACGAACGACTCATCGGAAAGCCTAAATCGAAGAATTTTGTTTCATAAATCGGGGCAAAAGCGTAGAGATGGAAGGCCCCCAGTGTCGAGCGATACGCGCCAGGAGAAAAACATTTTGTCTGTTCTAACGAAATGCCGTCTAGTCTGCACCCATTAGTTAGATTAAGGAGACGTTTCTGACGTGATGGCTGGAGTATTTGTGAGTGACAATGTAACAATTAATTGAAATTGTAACAGCAAGGAAAATGAATAAATTTGTACGCTCAACCCGAACACACATCGGCGTACACATCAGAACGTATTATTAGGTTTTTCTCGGCAACCCCAAAACATTCGCAAAGATAGTGAACAAGATTTACGGGACGCTCGTATGAGGCCTAAACTTGTTAACACACAAAGTTTATTTTTACAAAAAAAGTCCATTCTCTCGTCTATTCTCTTAATCGTTTTAACAAAAATGTCGGTGGGTCGGTCATCCACCTAGCACCTAGCAGTTGGTGCCTGAACCCACCAGTACATGCTTTTCTTTCAAAATTACCGGATGAAAATACGTTTGTTCGTAATTTTTACAGTATTTTGTCACCTGGCCCCAAACACCACTCGTTTAACTCAAAACTCAGCGTTGTTCCAAGTGATGACACTGCACTCCTCCCCCGGATATGTTATATGTTGTGTGTAATGGCCGTCTGTTGGCATACTTCTTCCACAAATCGACATTATTCCCAGTCAAAATTATTACCACGTTATTCCCCATGCTCCTAGATCGGCGAAAAAGTTCCCAGAGTCTGGAAATCGGTTGCTCGGGTGATAAAACATGGCGGAGTGAGGCTTTTCCTCGAGCAGAAATGGTCCTACTTTCTCCCCCGTTTTAAAGCCATAGCGACTAACTCAGTGACCCAGAACCTGTCCAGGATCCATGTATGCTCTTTCTAGAACATAGATTAAAACTTATTTTTCATCAATCATCGAGTTAACCCCTTAAAATCCAGTGAGTTCCTGAACCTAGCGACATGCGCCAGTTTACCTTCTAGCCGTCGGAGCGAAAAGATCTCTAAAGCAATACGGGCGGACGTGCGTTGTCTTTTCGAATTTCGACCAAGCTGGTACCTCCCTCCTACAGATTGGCCGAAATCGGTGCTTGTTCACTGGGCGTTTTGGAAGTTGGCGGCGCGCTCGAGCTTGCTGCGGCCCCGTATCGACGCAGGGAGTGAAGCTGCGGCGTCCGCCGCGGGCGGCAGCACCGTCGCTGGCCACGCAGGCACAGGCGGCCGCGCTGATTGGTCGACGAGCCGCACTCTCCCGCGCCCCCTCCACCCCTGCCCCGCGTGTCCCTGCCTTGGCTGGGCGCCCGCCAGGGCGAGGGGCGCGCGGGGGACGGCTTCGGCTTCTAACGCGTCTAGCGCCCCCTGGTCAAGCCCGGCGTCTGCCAGGGGGCGCCCGATGGGTCGGCGACACGCTGCCGGTTCGATCGACTGTACGCAGTGGTCGGTACGATGTTCGGAGGGGCCGCCGAAAAAATGACCATTTTGCACCCAAAGTCCTTCGAAAATGGGAAAAAAATTGTCAGCAGCGTGGTTCAATAGATTCTGGGTCGAATTTGTGTTCACTCATGGAAAAATATCCTTTTTCCGTAGTGGATACGTGAGACATGTTGTTTTTGTAGAGAAAGTTCAAATCATGATGTACGATTTGGAATTATTCCCATCTCAACAATAGTGTATACGTTTTCAGAAATTGTCCTGGCATCGTTTTATATTCTATAAAAACTATGTAAAAGTCTAGGGCGTACCGACCGCAGGCACAGGCGTACTGTGTCGTGGCGGTCGTTTTACCTGCGGTAAGAGAGCAGCTGAATTGTTTGGTGCTGCATAATTTGGGCTTGGCGTGAAAGCTATGCGCACTCACTCAGGGTGACCCATCGGCTCCGTTCTTTCCTATGGTTATACTGTACCGGATGCAGGCGTGCGGGCGGATAGCATACGCGCACGGGGCTGTTTTGTCAGGTGCCTCGGTGAGCGACGATAGGCAAGCCCACGCGCACGCTTGCATCCAGTTCAGGACAACCAAAAGAAAGAACGGCGCCGATAGGCCACCCTGTACGTTGCTGTTTGATTTGTTTTTAAATAATAAAAAGAATGTGTGGCAGTGTACCGCCATGGCGCGCCCTCCATGTCGATGAGGCAGCCAGGCGGTGCTCTCCGCTTGAGAGCGCCCCGGCACCGCAGGTAGGGACAGGTGGGCCATCAACAGCTCGGGTCGGCAGGAAACAGACCCGACCCGACCAAAAAAGGGCCTCACTCTTCGATGGAATACTTTTCAGAAATGCTCGAGCTTTGGAGGAGACCTGTCTCCGTGACGACCTTTGCCTCGCTTTCTGGACCAAAGTACCACCCGATTCTCTGTGCGAGTATGAGACGTCGTATCTGTCTTTCATTCGTGGAAGAGTTCTAGCCGATAAATGGGTGTATTGGTGTCGGGCTTCGGCTTGTGAGAAACGCAATGGTACTTTTTGCCCGTTTTGCAAGTACGGTGTGCGCGCGCGTGTGTGTATATGTGATGTGAGTGTGACGGTTCTTTGGCACCGCCACACGGCTTTCGACCCCTCGCCACCCAACCAATGGGACCCTTGCCAACTCGTTACACTTTGCAGGCGGGGCTGTAACGCGGGCGAGGGCGCGGCCTACAAAAAAAATGGTCCTTCAAAAGAATGTTAAACATCAAAGGATTTGCGTTAATGCTCCATTTTGCCGTTCATGCAGCCGAGGCATCTTATACCGCGCGAACATATTCTAAGAAACCCTCAGACATCTGACATCTTGGATCGTTCGCTCATTCTAGGACGCTGTTTTTGACAGAGAGCCGGCCGGAACACGGCACACAGCGGAGCCTCTTCTGACTTGTTCTTGTCAGGTTTTGCTTCTGTAAACGCCATGGAAAACAGGGCAGAGTCCTCTAGCTGCGACGCAACGCGAACTGTACTGATCACGTGTGCGCCGTTTCGGCGCCCGTAGGTCTGTGTGTGTGTGTATGTTCCGCCCTCTTGTGAACACGACTGTACCATCTTACTACAGTCGGCAAGCCCCGCCAGTGTCAGACATAGCGACATAGCTCACTGCGCATCAAGGCTAGTGCCGTGCCGTGCCGGCGCGGCCCGCCCCAGCGCACCCCGCTATCCGCGGCCCGCGAGGTACAGCCCGCTCGCGGTCGCGCTGCCCCGGCCGGCCGCGGCCACGACCGCCGCCCGCCTCGCCGGGCGGTCGCCCTGCCCCCTCTGCGTCGAGCACCCCGCTGCCCCGCGGGTCAGGGGTCACGACTCCGGCCTCGGCTGCGCGTCCTGCACCGCGATCTCTCGCGGGTCTCCCGCGCGGAAAGGGCCCGAGTGCGGCGAGCGGAGTATACAGCTGCCGCACTGAGCACTGGGCCACACGATTTCTCTTTCCCCTCCTGCTCCTCCTCCTCCCTCCCTCCGTTTATCTTTCTCATTCGCGTTTCTCTCCCCTGCCGTGCGGCGGCGGCGCACTGCGGGCGCCCTCTAGCGGCCGGCGGGGGGAGCTGCAGCTGCCTGCGCGGTGCGCTTGTGGAGCCGGCCGCCAGGTGGCGCCACCGCCTCCTAGCGGCGTCCTCGAACACGTCCCTACCCCTCGCCTCGGGGGGCTCCACCGGCTCCCACCACGGCTCCGACGGCGAGGCAATCCCGCCGGCTGATGAATAATGTGGATTAATCGCTTTGGGCGATGAATGGCTAATACACATCGGGTGGTGTTCCAGGGCGGGGCGCTGCGCGCCGTGAAATGAGTGGGGGAGCCTGCTAGGCGAAAACTTGGGCGGAGAGGAGAGGGCTGAGCTGCTATAAAAGTTGTGTGTTGGCGACGCTCCGCCCGCGTATATCAGCGTCGCGAGCCGTGAGATCGAACCATGCGGCCGGTACTAATCAGAGCAGAGGGCTCGTGCGTGTCTGCCGGTCAGCGGCCGCCGCCGGCCGCCGCAGGAGGAAGGAAAGAGCAAGGCCGCGGCTCACCGCCCGGCACAGGAGCAGCGCTGCTCCAGAGCCTCGGGGGAAGTCCGCGCCGCGGCCAGAATACAAACTAATCCCATTCATTTGTATTTATTTTTTGAACTGGGAAAAGTCAACAACAACAACAACAACAACAACAACAACAACAACAAAACAGCAAACTCCAGTTTGTCTGCCCGACAATTTAAGATAAAATGTATTTGCGACCTCAACTTTCCAGGACGATTTTGGCCTGTTTTGAAAATGGTTGGTTTCCACAACGGAAGTGGAGGAAGGGAGATAGAGAACTTTGCTCACCACATGTTATCATAAAAACTGTACACACTATTATATTCATTATGTCACATTCGTTTAGGACGTGACATACCACTTTCATTCCTTTAGTGCATGGTTGGTGTACCTTCGTCATATTATAACATACGTGGTATAGAACAGTATGCCAACCAATGTGACACGTCTTATAAATGTGACGTTACAGTGTTTGAATGACAGTGGCAATACAGATCAGATCATAGTTAAGTGTGTCAGCTATTTTGTCTGACTTTGAAGAAAACGAAAATGCCCCATTTTGTTGAAGGGCACGAGGGGAGCTTTGTGCATGTCAAGTCGTTGTCTTTGCTTTTACTCTCTTCTCGTCCGTCAGGCTTTGGGCGCTTATTGGGGGCGCCCAGCGCCAGCGGTGACAAACCACCATGGTTATGCAATCCTATCCAAACACCCCAGTCAAACGTTTGGCGCCCACCCCCACGCCTCTCGCCCCGCGGGCCCGCTGCTGCTGCTGCTGCTGCTAAGCTTATTAGTGGAAATCCTAACTCCTGCCGCAGGAGGGGTGCTCAGTGGTGCCCCACTCCTCCCTCCCCCTCCCCCCCTGTGTGCCAAGGCCATATCTCTCTCTGGTTCCGCCCCCGCCCACCATCCCATGGGGAAGGTGAATAGAGTGTGATGAACGCTCTGATACAGGGCCATTCCCCACTATCAATGTGCGCCCCGCTATCATATCTTACCCTATCTCCTCCTGACCAGCCTCTACTTACGTTATAGCGCACAAATATGACGCTGCGGTAAATTACGAATCCTACCCAACAATATATCTTGTAAAAAAACAAATCCATTCACGTCAAGTTCCGATACAATCTGAATGCCAATTAATTGTAAACATGCTGGTGCAAATTGCAAGCCGTCGCTATATCTTTTAATCGTTTTACTGTTGTTGTTTTTTTATGTTTGAGTGACGCATAGCGGCGCTATTAGCGGTCGCGCAAACACACATCGATCTGGGTGGGGGCGCGTGGCGGTACTAGTTGGTATGCGAGTGACCGCTGCGTGTGGCGTGGCGTGGCGCTGCGGTTTTGATAGGGTGGCCCCTTTGTCACCGGTCCGGACGGGCGCTCGGGCCCGGAGTGGCTCTTCCCACTCCTCACGGCCGGAGGCCGGACTCCACACAATTAAAGTCCACACACGCGCGTCCACGCCACACCGGGCGCCGTGATGGGAGTGAAGTGGACTGGGCTGGAGCCGGCGGGCGGGTCCCACCACCACCCTCTCGATAGCAGCAGCAGAATGGACGGGACAGGGGTGCTGCTGTGCTCCCCCATTCAGGCGCGCGGGGTTGGCCATGGGTTCTGATCACAAGAGGATTCTCTCCTCCACTCCGGTTACACTGACACGGTATGTAAACTAATGTCCCGCGCTGGAAAATCCTCACCCCCTCTTTTATACGCCCCATATCTCCTCTCTCGCTCTCTAGCTCTTTTGCTCTCTCTCTCCTCTCGATTTTCCTTCTCTCTCTCTCTCTCTCTCTCTCTCTCTCTCTCTCTCTCTCTCTCCCCCTTTCTTCCCTCTCGCTCTCGCTCCCACGCATACTCGCACGCCCTCGCTTCCGCGTCACCGGGCACAGTATATATATTCCCGCGAGCGGTTTGATGTGGGTCCCGGTGAAGAGGGTTCGCACTGATGTGATCTGGTCGTGTGTATGTAAGAGCGGCCCGAGCGCGTGTCCGGCCTCTGCCATGGGCCTCTTCGCTGACCGCTTTTGGGGGGCTAGGGGGCGGGGGTTGGGGCCAGCGCAAAAGGGGCCGGCGCGGCGTCGCGAGGGGGAAGCGAAGGGTCCACAGGCGTGGCAGTCATAGCCACTCCCAGGGGAAGAGAAGCCTGGCTAGCAGTGGGCCGCGCGGGGCGATCCTCGACGGGGTCAACCTCGCCTAGCTCGATGAGGAGGAAGAGGAAAATCTAGGACGGGGCCGTACAACATACTCGCACTGCGAGACGGCAAAAACAGAGCGAAATGTTGTTCGCCGGCGGCTGCGCGGCAGTGGCTGCCGCCGTCCCTCGCGCGCGTCAGGTATATCGAATCGGTTTTTAATTCTCGCTTCTACCAGTCTAAACATTTTTTAACGACTGCAAGTAGTAAGCAGGCAGCGCGCAGCATAGCAGCAGCCAGCAGGAGAGGGGCCTGGCGGCGACGGGGACAGAAGAGGATGCGCGGAAGAGAGAGGCGTCGAGTGAGAGAGACTGTCAGCTGGTGGCGGGTCTGCCAGCCCCCTCTCCGCCCCCAGCCCCTGCCCCCGCCCCCACGCCGCCCCCTACTTCCCTCTCTCGGCGGCGGCGCGCGGTGGCGGCGGCGCTGGCGCTGGCGCTGGCGCTCTCCCAGTCGCGGGCGACGCGTCGAGCGGCGAGCACACGGACCGGCAGCGAGGCTAGGGCGCAAGCTCCACACGAGCGGCGCGTGGGACTCGCGCGCGCGGCGACCTGAAGCACGCGGAGCGCAGCAGCAGCAGCACGACCAGCGCCGGCGCGCGCACCTGTGACATGACCTGCCAGCGCGCCTGCAGCTTCCTGCCAGAAGCAGCTGCTGCTGTTGGCCAGTGACACCTGCGGCTCGCGACCAGCTGACCAGAGGCTAGCCTGCGACACACAAGGTAGCTTCATGGTGACACTATGAGGTCCTCCTAATAATGTAGCGGAGCTCATGCCTCTCTCGTCGTGTCCGCGAGTAATGGACATAATGGCCCCGTGTGATGGACCGCGTCCGCTGTGCTGCGGCGGCGGGAAGGAGGAGCAGGGAGGCCAGAGGGAGGAGGAGGATATGACTTGCTCCTTCACTCGTTCATCTTATTGGCGGCGAACTACACTCTGCAGGGCTGGGTGGGGTAGGGGAAGGTACAGTGACGCTAGTCCTCGTCCTGCTATCGTGCATAGTCGTGCTTAGCATCACACACACACACACACACACACATGTGTTATGCGGCCGCAGCACGACGACGACGCCACGCCCCCTAAGTCGATTTGTGTCATCCCATTTTGGCGCGGTCGGGGGCTGCTCGGTTTTGCGCGTCCCCGCGCGCCCTATGCTGCTGCTCTGCTGGTGCTGTCCCCCTCGGCGGCGGCGGCCCGCCCTCTCCATAT
>NW_026267560.1:48309-51198 GCF_000697945.3 Frankliniella occidentalis | reverse complement strand
CCCCCTCCCCTCTGTGGTCGCGCGCCGTGCACCCGCCCGCCGCGCCATGTTGTTGGCATCGCAGAGATGTATATAAACGGCGCCGCTTTACCGGTTACTTTCATTATTCAACCCTAATAATCCATGCTGTTGCGTTTTTATTTAAAATGTGAAAAGATGATGACGAGAGATGGAGCAGCAGCAGAGAGCGAGCGAGCGGCAGTATGGCCGTATGGGCTGGTGGTGTGCTGGTGGTTCTCTTGCAATGTAGCTTCATTTCGCGCGCGAAATTACAATAATTAGGGGGTGCGACGTGACATGAAATGGAAATAGATGAAGAGGGCTCCGCCAGGCCCCGCGGCGCTGCGCTGCGAGCGCCCCCGCGGAGGGGGATTACGCCTTGGCCGTCACGTTACGTCATCGCGGCCGCCGGGAGTGCCACTCCGTCTCTGTCGAACCCCCCCCGGCGCGGCGGCCCCTCCGCCCCGCTGCGGCCGGGAGGGTTTGTTGTTGTCGCTCTAACCCCCCGCTACATATACATACTCTGTATAAAACTGCCCTGTGCGACCGTGCGTCGGTGACTTGGGAGCAGGGACCGTCCGGAAGAAAGTACAAACGAGCCGCTGCCAGGAGTCAGGAGGCCTCTGAATGCAGTCGTAGCGCCTGGTAGGTAGGCAACATCTCGCCTGCAGTGCATGCGTGTACTGCGCGGCGGCCTACCCCGAGTCTCGCAGGCGCCGTCCTCCCAAAATGACTGCGAGGAAACAAAAACGGACGTGTAGCACTTTCTGCGGACGATTCCCCTGTATTCCTGCTGGACCAACCGTCGGATGTACAGCCCAGGAGTGAGCAGCGCCGCCCCCAGCGCCGCCCCCGAGGAGGGGCCGCGGCGGCGGCGAGCTGCCCCCTCGGGGGCGTGCGCCCGCAATCAAACTGTTTGATCCCGCCCACGACCGCAGCATCCCGAGGCCGCGGGGGCCGCGCTGGACCAGCGGGGACCACAGGGGACCAGAGAGGTCAGCTGGACGGGCCGTGCTCCCTCACGGCCGGAAGTTATACGGGGGTCAGACAATGTCGCGCGCGCAGAACTTGACGGTCTGTGGTCAGCGTCGCGCGGCTGGCGCGGCTGGGGGGCGGCGGGGGCAGCGTTCGGGACGAGCTCGGGACGCGATGTATCAAGCGAGGCGCGCGGGCTGCGGGTCGTACTGGACAGGAGATCCATCTCCTCCTGCGACGTCGCCGCGTTGCGGCTCTCAGGTGCACGACGGGGAGGTTCCCGACGACTTCCTTATTTGATCGTGTGGGGCCCTTTCCTCACTACGTGACCTCTATGGATCGGAGTCCCAAAATTATCAGGATCACCTTTGGAGTCCACACGGCCCCAATGATAATTGTACCTTGGGATACAAATATAATGTTGCCTATGTGGACTATAAGGGTAATCCTGTTAGGATTTTGCGTCATATTTGTGTGTTATATTTTAACGGCCCACAGTATGGGAACGACCCCAAATATGGCACTAATCACAAAAACATTTCACCTCTTTTTCACGCCTGGATCGTTGTTTGTGACGGGCTGGGCGAGTTTGCGCAAATAGATCCCCAAGAAAGATATCGCGCGCGGCGTGCTTCGATCAGAACGTGGGAAACGTTGTGGAAGAATGCCTGCCTCGAGAGCTCGAGAGAGAGGAAAAGACAGCGAGGGAGAGAGGACGCGACAAATCGCAAACTTTTACTTAGCTTGAAACACCGAGGCCTCCGCATGGGGGGTGCCGATGGTGCCCCAAGAATTGCAGCCGTGTGAGCCAGAGAGAGAGGGAGAGAGAGAGAGAGAGAGAGAGAGAGAGAGAGAGAGAGAGAGAGAGAGAGAGACGTGGGGAAGGGGGTCATTGGGAGGTCCAGCAACAAGGGCAGCAGAAGCAGTTGGGGAGGCGGAAAAAAATGTTCTTTCTTGTGTGTTCTGATCAGAAAGTTGGGAGGCCTGATTAGAGTCGGGTTACGCGGGCACACATATGTCATGAAGAGTGTGCGTCGTTCCCTAACTTTGGCGCCGGTGGTTGGCAGGGAAAAAATAGTCTCCAGCGAAGTTTGGTGTGCGTCAGTCTACGGGTCGATGTGTGTGAGCCAATATATAGCGAAGGTTCAACGGTTCAATTTATAAATCAACCAGTAAGAACTGAAATTCCCTGGAAAGGCCTCTCTGATAACGACTCTCTGTTGCGTTCTAAGCAATAAGCACGTGTGAATGTGAACATGAACGAACATAGCCTCAAATCGGATGTTCTTCCATAAACTGTACCCCGACTTTCTCGGATTTTATTATATTTTAAGGACAATTTTCTCGCAGAACTGAGCGGGCAATTTCCTATGCGTTTTCTTGTACACTATAGAGAACGCGTTTGGCCCCCCGACGCCTCTGTACTTTGCCAACTCCATCCGCCCTACTGTGCCCGGCACAAAGGGCGGACTTTAATAGTCCTGACAAGTCTCATGCAAGCAACACATTCCCGACGGTAATGGTGTTGGTTTCAGTTTCAGCCCTGTTTCAGTTTTCAGGCGCGCTGGAAGTAACCCAGCAGCAGCTCAATTACTTTGAAATTGGCCCAATTCTGACAAGCGGTAACTACAGCTTAACACGTTTTCTCACCAGCCGCCGTTTGCATATTTTATTTTTGACATGGCCTTAGGAACGTTTTACTTCCCTTAGTTTATACTGTTTCAATTACTCCTCCTTTTTTTTTGTTTTTGGTATATATGCATATATGCTTTTCAAAAAAAAAGAGCGGTAGAGGGGTTGGAATCAGTGGGCAAAAGGAGCGAATAGCGGACCTGATGCGCAAGAGAAAGGGGGATGAAAGAGAGAGAGAGAGAGAGAGAGAGAGAGAGAGAGAGAGAGAGAGAGAGAGAGAGA
>NW_026267560.1:45808-48259 GCF_000697945.3 Frankliniella occidentalis | reverse complement strand
AGAGAGAGAGAGAGAGAGAGAGAGAGAGAGAGAGAGAGAGAGGAGAGACAGAGCAGCCCTGGCGGCTTTGTCAGCCCCAATGACAGATGGGTGTGCCGTGTGCTGCTGCTGCTGCTGCCTGGTGTGGTTCGGACGTAGCTCAGCTAAATAACAATAAATACAGCGCACAGCAGCACGGCCCGCCCAATTGTTTCCCGCGCGCCTGCTGAGTCAGCTCACCGTGTCATGGGGGATGGCCTCATATACACGGCGTGCCACGGCTGAGCGCTATGGTGGCTGAGCGAGGTGCGCTGCTATAGCAAAGATCTGAGCTGTGTATAGGGCTGAGTGTGTGTGCGGCCGCGAGGCAGGTGCGTGTGCGAAAAGGGAAAGAAAAGGGGTGAATGTGTGTGCGCGCGCGCGCGTGTGTGTGTGCAATAAATCCTGCCGGCTCGCGTATCCATTCAGTGCAGTGACGCGCCGTCAAACGCAGGCGCACGCACGAACGCAATGCGTGCGGACGGACACACACACACACACACACACACACACACACACACCAAACACGCACGCACACGTACCCTCACACGCGCGAACACAGACACACTCGCACTCACTATAGCGCACACGTGAGCCTCTCCAAACCGCACGAGAGCGAATTAATTCCCCCGTTCTCACTTTTGCCCTTTCGGGCAGGTGCGCGGGGGTGGCGTGGCGGGGGTGCAGCGGCGCCGCGGGGCGGGAAGGGAGGAAGGGGGAGGGGGGTGTAGGTGTGCGACTGAACGGCCCGCGCGCCACTGTGCGTGAGAAGATAGTGGTCGTCGGACAGGCTTGGGGGGTGCGCGTGGGGGAAGGGCAGGGAGAGGGATGGGAGGAGCGCGAGGTCGCGACAGCGTGAAAAACATTCCTATATCGGTTTTACTATTCGGGAAACTTTTACACATGTTAAACATGTTGTAAGCTAATGATTTCAAAATAGTTGTAAATTTTTTTGAAGTGATGTATCTAGGACTCTTTGTACTATTTCGACTAGCAAAATTGGTGTGTCGTAAATTTACGATCACTAAATTTCGTATATTTTACGTCGTCGCGACGCTATTAATTTTGAATAGCAAATTTAGAAACATAATTTCAACTTGGCCAAAATATTTTTTTTCGTGGGGTACTGATGGACGCAGACGAGTCCCCGCATAGCGCCGCCGGGCCTAGGCGCCAGCGCCAGCGCACGCGAGTGTGGCCAGGAGGGGCGCCCAGCTCCTAGCGTGAGAAAGACGTCGCATTGCGAGCAGCAGCGGCTGGACAAGGGTAGGTGAGGAGGAGAAGAGGACGACAAGAAGAAAGGAATGGGAAGAACGGACCCAGCTGCCCGATAGAGGTAGTGTGCACATGCCGATGGTTAATGTGTCGGACTGGATGGACCCCCACTCACCCGCACCCACCACCACCGCACTTTTTCTAATCCCCGCACCCTTCTCTCTCTCTCTCTCTCTATCTCTCTCTCTCTCTCTCTCTCTCTCTCTCTCTCTCTCTCTCTCGCTCTCTCTCTCTCGCTCTCTCTCTCTCTCTCTCTCTCCCTCTCCCTCTCCCTCTCTCTCGCTCGCTCTCAATCCCCCGCTCTTGATCCGATCACTGCAGACTGGCTGTCGCATGTGGGGTGGGCGTGGTGCCCCGCCGTGTGGGGGGGCTGGCTGCCAGCTCTGCCAGGCCCGTCGCCACCACCACCGCCACTCAGTGCCTCAATCGCGCGGGAGGGAAGTTCACCTCCACTCTTGGTACGCGGGCTTGGGACGCGGGGTGCCCCGCGACCTCCCTCACCTCGCGCGGCCCGCAGATGGCGGTAATGCGCTCCCGTTTCGGCAGAGATAAAACGGCCCCTTATTGTAATGTGGCCGCTAGCCGAGTGGATTAGCGGAGGGAGGGGAGGCCGAGCGAGGGGAGGCCCGGAGAGGAGGGTGGCGGTCTGCTGCGACTTTGTTCTCCATGCTGGCTGAGCCAAAGTCCTTGCGCTCCTTTTCCTTCCGCATTTTTTTTCCTTTTTCCGTCGTCTCTTGGCGCGCTGCGACTGCTGCGGCCTGGATTTTTTATTTCTGCGGGCAGCTCGCTATACATGTTCTGCAGGGGCTCCGTGCACGCGTGCAGCGGGTCCCCACGGGTTCAAATACCGAGACCGCAACTTTTTATTTACATTTACATTTCTCTTTCTCGTTAATATAATTTTCTACGTCTCGCCACTCGCGCTCTGCGCCGTGCTCTGCGCCGTGCTCTGCGCCGTGCTCTGCGCCGATGTAATCCCTTCAGAGAGAGGAAAAAACCGATATATATCTTTGACCTTTCGCAAATACCCGCAGAGCGCGGCGTTAGGATAGCCGAGGAGGCAGTGCAGTGCAATTAGTCTCTTTTTTGCCCTAGCTTGGCGGACGTTCGCTGGCACCCCGGCCCCTGACTGACCCCCTGATCCCGCCGCCGCTGCAC
>NW_026267560.1:45298-45721 GCF_000697945.3 Frankliniella occidentalis | reverse complement strand
CCCCCCTTTCCCTCTACTCCCTCCCCGCGGCCAGCGAAATCAGCATTCTATAACGTTCGTTTAATTAACTGTGGTACGGAGGGGTTGGCGAGGCAAAGTCGGAAGCAAGGCGGGGCGAGAAAGAAAGAGGAGGGGGGAGGCACTACTAATGGCTGACCTTTCACGCACGCGATATCGCCATCCCCTCTCCTCATGTTATACTACTACTTCTGTACCTTCCTTACTAAAGCATACGCTATGGTTCTCTCCCTTCTCTCCATCTCTCTGCCTTCCCTCTCTCCCATAACCTTCCCATGCATCCTATTCTTTGTTGCTCGTCGTGCTAACAGAACCAACACGAGCTGGATTTTACTTCGGCCACGTCGAGCCCTGGCGCCCCCCCCCCTCCTTTCCCTTTTAATTCTGCAGCATTATCCCTACCCC
>NW_026267560.1:44493-44821 GCF_000697945.3 Frankliniella occidentalis | reverse complement strand
ACCCCGCCCCCGGCCTCTCCCACTATTGGTTTTATGGGAGGTGCCATAGGAGTGCTATAAGGCTATATGAGGTGGGGGCTTTTTACGGGGCTGAGCTCAGCAGTAAGACACCGACTCTCTCTCTCTCTCTCTCTCTTTCTGTCTCTCTCTGCAGGAGTGCAATTTTAAGCGAAATAAAAACAAATAGACGGGGATCAGCAAACACCTAAAACAAACTAAGCAAAAAAAGGGGGCATGCTTTGATGGAACGCGTTGCCTTGCCGTGCTGACATCCGGGGAAAGGTCACCAGAAGAAAAAAGCGCTGATGATGCTCCACTTTGAGCGCCC
>NW_026267560.1:44076-44443 GCF_000697945.3 Frankliniella occidentalis | reverse complement strand
CTCCCCCCTCTTTCCCCTCCTCTCCCCCTTCTTTGCGCACCGTCCTTCCGCCCAGGTGATAGGGTCGTAAAGAACAAAAGGGGGACGTGCGAATCCATGAACGGAACGCGCTGCTGTCGCCAACACACCAAGCTGAGACTATTTTATACCTCCTTTTTTTTCTCTATTTTTCCTATTTATTTTTTTCTCTTCGCACACCTGTGCGGCTGGACTGTTTCGAAACCAACCTGTAGAATCAAATGGGACACGATGAGCGCGCGTTAGTACGTTCCGAAGTATTTGCGTTCCGGTCTCACCACAATAGAGGCTGTCTGTCGAACCACTCCCCTCCGTCTCTCTCTCTCTCTCTCTCTCTCTCTCTCTCTCT
>NW_026267560.1:39491-44026 GCF_000697945.3 Frankliniella occidentalis | reverse complement strand
CTCTCTCTCTCTCTCTCTCTCTCTCTCTCTCTCTCTCTCTCTCTCTCCCTTGCTCGCGCTCTCTCGCTCTGCTAAACGGCCGGCAAACGCTCCGCGCGCTGTTTTACGATGGAAGAGGGCGGCGGGTTGCGGGGTTGGAAGGGCCGAGGGGGAGGGGGCATGTTGACAGGGACAGCAGCGATTAGTGGACATTCTTGCGGTTGAGTTCGCCAGGCCGGGCACAGCGCCCAGGCAAGGGCGGGGCGGAGGGGCGGCTTGTGTGACAGACGAAGGGGGCGGGCTCCAGCCAGCCTACAAACGGTATATGCACACTCCTCTTCTTCCGAAGAATGATGCGGAAAAGGGAGGCGAGAAGGTGTTTCAACAAGATTGCCCCGTATTACGCCGTGCACTTTGTTGTTGTTGTTTGTTGCGGTTGTTCCTCCTCGTACTGTTTTCCAAATACTGTGACGTCACATTGTATATAATGTGAAGTATTTAGAATGTCATGTCACATCTTTTAGAACGTGACGTGACACCCCCCCATCCGTCTGCGCTCAAGGACTCAGTGTATTATAGGCGTACCCATGTCACAATGTGACATGACATTCTAAATAATGTGACATAATTCACATTTAAAAGAATGTGACGTCACAGTATTTGAATAACAGTGGGTGCTGTGTATATGCAGGCGGTGCGGCAAGTGCGCCAGCTCCAGTTGTTTTTTCGGTTTATAAATGGGTTATTAGGCCATTTGCTTGTTACATTTTACACGGCTCCAGCTCGAAGCCCCGTGAGGGTAGGCACCCCGGCCGCACTCCTCTCCGTGCCGCGTACAGTCCACCTGGGCGCGATCCGCTTCCTGGTCGGCACACGTACCCGGTGTAACTGTGAATACGCAGCAGTGTTGCGGGAATGCATACTCAATGTGGCCGCAGTGGCCGTGGCCCTCGACGGGAGTAAAGAGTAGGCAAACCCGCAACACTGCAGCGCATTCACAGTTTACACTCTTGTGCGTATTGGAGCGTCTTCTTTATTGTTTCGGTGGGGGTGCGAGCTGGTGTCGTGCGGGTCGAGCCACAGGTGACTTCCTCTCCGCATGCACGCGGCCCCGGCACGCGAGCATCAATCACACACCAACACACACTCTTTCCTTTTTTGTGTCTTTCCCTTTTTTTCACCCCCACGCCAAATTCACTTTGATATTCTGGTGCGGCTGTTCTTTCGTTTGGGCTTTCCCTCCTCGAAAACAAGAAAACGTGGCGAGGGATGTGAATAAAGTCTTATTCTCGTGGCCTGTGGCCACAGAAAGGATGAGCCGGACTGGATATCGACCTAGGTTCTGCAACACACCAAAAGGCTCCACACAGGTAGGACCCCCACAGGAGGCCTCAGGCCTCTGGCGGGCGCGGGCGACCAGCAGGCCTCTAGCTCTGCTCTGGTCGTGGCCCGTATAGTACCCAGCCGAGTGATCGATCTAATTCATACCCTGGTCCGTGTGCGCCTTGCCGGCCTCGGCCTACCACGGCCGAGGTCCTGGTATGGGGTGGGCAGGGTCAGATCGTCGGCTCGAGTGCAGTACATCTTTTCCCGGCAATTCTTTTTTCTTTATGCCGCACGCGTTCGCGTTCTCCAAACTCGCCTCTGTTATACGCCCCTTTTCCTGGGAGCCTTCGCATACATACCAAAAGCGTTGTTTGCTCTCGCGTCGGAAGGTGCACGAATAGCTTGTATGTTCAACTCCCGAAAGTTTGCCAAGTAAGTAGGTATCCGCCGCTCACATTGATGAGAAATGCGTTCACTTCTGCCGCAGTGAGGGAATTTGCTCCGTGCGAGATCCACTGCAGCATATCTGCCAGAAAAAAAGCACGGGCACGCAGTGGTCAAGTGCTTGCCTGATCGAAAATTGAACTAAGTAGGGTTCACATTTTGAGGTACAAATTAATCGATCATGGAATATTACGGCCAATGTTCAAAATTGTCGTGGGTTCTCGGGAAATTCTCCGTGATGTGTGTCGTAGAATTGCAACGCTGGTCGACTAGCGAGAATGGGATGTCGCAAATTTACAAAAAAAAAAATTCTACATAAAAATTACTGCAAATTTTATAAATTTACGACGATATTTTTACTGTGGCTAGAGATGATCCTATATATATAGCCTAAGGGCACTACAGTAAAAAAAAACACCGATCACGTACCTCATAATATACCTGACAGTGAAAGGCAGCGACGCAACACCGCCTGGCACCGCAAACATAGATTTTCAGCGTCTGTACCGTATACTAAGCTCGGCTTTGCCATTCATTTTATTCGCAGAGGGGTTGTACAGTCGATTAAACTAATGACGGCTCTAGGGATGAGGTGCGAATAAGTGCGGCATGCGCGGTCCGGCGGGACTTTTAAAACATGCAGCGGGCACACCCAGCTCCGTACTGGTGGGGGGGGGGGGCGTCCCAGGGGGTAGACTAGGGGGGAAGGCCAGGCCAAAGGATTGGGGGGGGGGGGACAACCTGCCTTCGCGCACTCTATACCTGCGGCTGCGCGGCAAATATTGATTAGGGCCTAGGTAATTTTGTTTTACCCGCGCATGGTGCGTAAGCTGTTCTGCGCGGCTTAAATGGTTTCATTCCCTTTGCTGATCCCGTGCCCTTCGCCCTTTGCCCTCCGTGTTCCCATTTAAACCACAATATTCACATTGGCCCCACGTGAACGATTGCTCTTTTTGCGCCAGGTAAATAGATTTGCAATCAAATTGCCAATAATCCGATCATACTGATTATTTCCGCCCAGCGCCACCAGCGCCGCTCCGGCTCCTCCAAACCAAAAGGGGGTGGAAAATTGGTTTTTAAAAAAAATGTATAGATCCGTGCGATTTAGGCAGGAAGACGGGCCGGCGCGCAGGCAAGTCCAATTTATCTGAAAGCGGCGCCGGGTCTGGAAAACGCCGTGCGTGACCGAATGAACGGGGCGGCTCTGACAAGCCGTAATAAAAACAACCTGCCTCTCTCTCTCTCTCTCTCTCTCTCTCTCTCTCTCTCTCTCTCTCTCTCTCTCTCTGCCGGTCGGCGGTGATGCGACCTCCCGCTCTGACCATGGCCCGGCTTAGCGTGGCTCACCCCTCACTACCCCACCCCGCCTCGCCACCCATAACCATACCCCAACTTTGTTCGAGGTCAGTCCAACAATTCACCTGGGCTGGGCGGCCCCGCTGCTCAGCAGCAGCACTTCGCCGCCCTGATCGGCCGTCGCCGTAATGGAGATGGACTGGAAGCGATCGCCCCCATTTTATTTTTTTTTGCCGCGCCGCGCCCTCATGCACGTCGTCGGCGTGCTCCCCCCTCTCCGCGCGCCCTGCGCCCTGGCCGCGCCCCCTCCTCATGCTCGTCGTCGGCGTCCTCCCTCCGCCCTCCGCCCTCTACCACACGCGCCGCGACCGTCTTTTATCTCCACCCTTTGCACAAACAGCCGCGCGCCGCTCCGAAGAACAGCAGCGCCAGCTGATCCCCCCGCCCGCCCCTCCTTTTCTTCTCTTACAGCATTGACACAAGGCTCCCGGCTCGCCCTCGGCGGAGTCCTGGGGATGCGCGCGTGCACAGGATGTAATTTCGCGCCACCTGCCCGTCTCGTCCCGGGCGCAAACACCACTATCGTCGCGGTGCTCGTGTCCCCCGAGGCCCGAGGCCCCCCGTCCGCCACACTACACTTCTGTTGTTTTGCGCCCAAGCCTTGCCTGCGCAGCTCGCAGCTCGATTTGTAGGAAACCGTACAGGAGCGTTTCAATTCAAAATTAAATCTTTGGAAATTTGCACGCGGAAATTGTAAATTAAAGTCGTAGATTTTTGTCAGAAACTTTTAAACATTTTTAACATTTGTTTTATTTTACGAAATTTCGAAGAACAAAAACGATTTTTTCAAGAAACATTATTCCATTTATTGTGCATTAGACGCAAAGATGTTTGTACTATGATGACTTTAACGCATTCGCCTTACCGCAACAACACCTTGCACATCGTATGTGAACTATTTTTACATACGCGCTTAGCGGAGGTGCACGAAGGTGTTTGCCTCACTTGCGTGCTGCTGTGCACGTGTGCACCACATACACACCTGGGTGTCCTGCTGCTGCCGCGCCCTATACCGGCAGCAGTGTGTGGCGTGCTGCCAGTCCCGCGCGGATCATCGGACGCGCCCGCCCGCCCGCTGCCGCCCACACACACAGCTGGGGCCGCGGGGACTCGGACACACACACACAAGTATTCGCTTTCTCTCGCTCGCTCCCCGACCATCCACCCATCCATCCCATCCGATCTGGCCGCGGGCCGCGCGCACCGCGCCCGTGCGACGACACAAGTAACAAACGCCT
Organism: Frankliniella occidentalis; assembly: GCF_000697945.3. NCBI lineage: Eukaryota > Metazoa > Arthropoda > Insecta > Thysanoptera > Thripidae > Frankliniella > Frankliniella occidentalis. Next base: position 39,683 of record NW_026267560.1, on the reverse strand, counting down.
CCCCCTCCCCTCCCCCGGGCCGCCGCCGCCCTCACCCACAGCGCCCCCTCCCCTCCGGACGGCTCTGTGCTCGCGGGCCGGCCGCCGTCGCTAAAAATACTCCCTTTCGGACAGTTGTGTAATTATAGTATCGCCGTGACCGAGTAGCGCGGCTCGCGAGACACGCTGCGGGTCCCTCCCGCCGTTTGCCCC
>NW_026267560.1:37873-39192 GCF_000697945.3 Frankliniella occidentalis | reverse complement strand
CCAACCCTTCTCCCTTATCCCACTCTCACCGCGCGCTTGCAGCGTCGCCGACATGGAAGGAAATTAAGCCTGCAAAATGGGATGCTGAAATGACCTCCCCTAAAGCTGCTCATATACTGCAGGCGATTGCGTGGTCCCTACTAGTTATAAAAGTAATGCCAACATGATTAATTAAAACGAAAAAACAATTGTCAGCTCATTTTTGAATTGCGATACAGAACAGAATGCGGCGCGGTATAGGATTATTTTACTCCGGCCGTTTTGTTCTCATTCATTTGTACGAAAACCGTCATTGTCGTTATGCACTAGTCCCGCCGGGTGGGCGTTGTTATGCTTGTCACACACACACACATACACGCATGCGCGCGTACACACACACGCACACGCACCTACTACTACACACTCACACCTACACACACCACGTCTTCGCTATGCTCCCCGCCCCGCGACTTTCATATTTTTCCGGCCCCGCGCACGACAACAAACAAGCTGGGCAAGGCCATAAGATGTGCATGTGTGTGTGCTAGCGCGCGCGCGCGCGTGTGTGTGTGTGTGTGTGTGTGTGTTTGCGTGTGTGTTTTCCACCTTTACGGAGAGTGGCAAGGACGTTTACAGAACGGATAAAATCTTACTGAACACCCCAAACCCTTTTTCCCATACATGCGTCCCCATAATAAAGGGGTTAGAAAAATATCCCCCTGCCGAACCTCTCTTTCTTTGCCTCTCTTTACACAGTCTCACAATAAGGTATTGCGCCGCTCGACTTGCTTGTCAATCGACCGCGGCATCAGCGCTGACGGCGTATCGCCGCCCTCCTCATGAACACGCCCTTTTCTTTGCTCGGCGCCGCTTGCACACATACCCCTCGCCCTCGCGCGGTCGGGACGACGACGTGGCTGTGCGGCGGTGGTGATTTGCCACGCCTCGCCTGGCACACTGCTAGGCCCGCTGCACCTGCGCGGCGCCCGCGCTGGCCCGTCCGGCCCGGCCTCCTCGTGACCAGCCCAGGCCAGGCGGGCGAGCTATGGGCGGCGAGCCCACAACCGCCGCGGTAGAGGAGGAGAAGGACAACAGCAGAAAGTAGCGGCATGTGAAATCGATTGCGCCGCCCCCGAGCGCTCGTATTGGCATGGCGGGGCTTGTGATTACAGAGAGGCGCCGCGTGTTGACGCTGCCCGCGCCGGTAGGTGGGCCGGTCGGCCCGCGCCCGCGAGTCCCGCCGACAGACCCGTCAGCATTTCAGCTTCTCTCCGAGGCTTCTTCTCTTTCTTCCGCCCTCTCGTGTTGTCTTGATTGCTCTCTCCCTCCCCCCCCCTCCC
>NW_026267560.1:33843-37815 GCF_000697945.3 Frankliniella occidentalis | reverse complement strand
CTCTCTCTCTCTCTCTCTCTCTCTCTCTCGCACGCTCTCTCTCTCACGCACGCTCTCTCTCTCTCACTCTTTCCGTGCCTCTTCCTTTCCTCCAGCGCCGGGCAAAACAAACTTTTCCCTAGGAGGCCCGCGTCAAAAAATATATCGATGCGAGATTTGATTTCCCAGCCTTCGCTTATTGTGTGTTCAGGACCAGCCCGGAGTTGCCCTATGGTTGTTGTTGGATGCGACATCCGGAAGGCCGAAGAGGGAGGAGAGAAATAACGGCATTACTCGATGTTGAGTGCCGAACCGACCCACGCGACCGTCTCCCTGGTTCTTGACAAAAAGTAGGGCATTTCCCTGAATCCTGCGACCAGAAATAGACTGAGGACTGAGAAAGTGACACACCTGCAAGAACATGCGGGTATTCTAAGCCTGTCTAGTGCTACTGTTTTTCTGAAATATGCGAATGCATCTCGGGAAAAAAAGAACGAGGCATACGCTGTGCCGGGGTTTCTTCTATACTCACGTGTTCCTTTGATCACTCTTCTTGTAGCGCAGAAGGCGCGGGCCGTTTGCTTTGCCTCCTGCCTGTGTTTTCGTCCGGAGGTCTCCGTGACGTACACAGTCCGTCAGTCATGACGACGAGTTGGCCCGCGGGGCAGTTCCGCTGTAGCGAGGCCTGCTCGGCGGTCTTTATTCGTTGGGCTCGTGTAGCGGGGAACCCAGCGGGACAGGGCCAGAGAGATTCACTTACAGCTGTGGGCGTCAGGGTGAGCAGCAAGAGAGAGGGGGGGGGGAAACGCTTTTGTGTGCGAATGACCTCATGGGAGGGGGCGGCAGGAGCAGGGCATGAGCCGGGGGTGAAGCGGAGAAGAAGGAGGGCAGGGCAGGGCGGGGGCGGGGGCTGCCTTTCGATCTCGACTTTAGTTCGCAGAGCCGATCAGAACCAACTAGGCCCTCTTTCTGGCCGTAATCCTCTCCCCGCTGGGTCGGCGTCGGCTCCGCGCGCCCCGCCTTCTCCCGTCGCTCATCTCTGGAAGGTTATTCGGCTCGGTTGATGGAGCCGATGGAGCTTGCGCTGTCTGGCGGCGGGGGCGGTGTGGGGCGGAGCGGGCTGGGGTGGGGTGGAGACGCGCCTGCACTCCACGGCCAGCCCTGATCATAACCTGACAATGACCGCGCCTTTGCGGGGCTGGGCTGGGCGGCGACACTGCGGGAGCGGGGGGCTTTTGTTCGTTACACGGGCGGCGGGTGCTGGGCGCCGCGAGGGGGCGCCCGGTGGGGCCTAAGTGGCGGGGTGGAGCGGGGCAGGGCGTGTCCGGCTCGTAAACCCTCTCCGTGCCCAGCGTTCTGCGAGGAGCAAGATAAAGACCAAAGGTTACTCGCGGCGGGCGGCAGGGTCGGGGGCGGGGGCGGGGGCCGCCTAGTGTCGGGGGCCGTTTGGCGCGGCCGGGCCAGGGGGAGCCGCGTGAGCGGGACAGACTTGGAGGGGGAGAGTGCTTCAAGCTGTTTCCAGAGTGACAGGAAGCTAAGACCTCTCGCACCAGCGCGCCGTGAGGTGCCCGCCCCAGACCTCCCTCCTCCAGCCAGCCCTCGCACCCGCCGCCACCCCCCGGCTCGTAATCAAACACAGCCGAGCCGTGCCAAGTAGGGGGAGGGCGCGGCGGGCACGGGCACGGCGCGCGGGCCATTCCGGGTCACACCCTTTAGGTCGGGCGGCCGGTCTGTCTCGCCGTCGAGGCCGCGGCGACGACGACGACGGCGTCCTCCCCGTCCTCCTCGCGGTCGTGTCGTGTCCTCGATAAATTGTGACGAGAGATTTATGGCCGGGCGAAATCTTTCTCTTCTCTGCTTCGCGGGTGGCGGGCGGGCGCACTGCCTGGGCCTCTGGGCCGGGCGGCTGTCGTGGGGGCTCAGAGCGCCCGCCCGGCAGGCAGGCATCCCGTCGGGCAGGGGAGCGCCGCAGCGGCCTACCGCGCGGCCGGCGGGCGGCCCGCGGGGGCCGGGCGATAGAAAGGAAGGGAGGAGAGAAGGGAGTTTGGACTTGATTATTTTCACACGGGAATGCTGCCGCTGCTGCGCACCGAGGAGCTCCGGGTGGGATTGGGCACACGTAGGCCCGAGGGCGCCAAGTCTATTCCACTTTGTAGACGCCGAGTGCCTGCTCCTCCTGCACACCGACGCCCCGGCCGCGCCAGCCGCTCTCCATTCTCCGCATTCTTTAATAGCCTGCCTCTCTCCTCGGCGGCGGCTGCGGCTACAACCCCCGCTGCGCCATGCCGCCCCCGGGGGGTGACCTCCCCCCTCTGTCTCCGTCTTTGTGTACCGCGCGGCACACAAAGGAAAGGGGAAGAAGGAAATCAAGATGAAGTGCGTCGGCGTTTATTTGAAGCTCCCCGCTGGTGGTGCTGCAGTCCCCTCATGTCCGGCCGGGGCCGGCCATGTGCGCCTGCTGCTGCCGCCGCCGCTGCTGCTGCCCGGTGTGGCTGGCGCCATTAGACTCGTAATGTTAATGGGGGCAAACAGCGGCGCGCTCGCCGGGCCCGGCCGGGCCGTCCTAGTTTATGTGCCGTGAAAAAACTCAACTAAACAACTAAAAGGGGATGGAATGGCGCTCCCTCCCCTTCCCGCCCGTCCAGGGGAGCGCGTTCCTTTCGAATCGCCCGGCGGCGTGAGCGGAAAGCGCCGCACCGGCTCGGGCCAAAAAACAAAACAAAACAAAAACGGTGCTGTAAAAAAAGGAGGAGGAGAGTGAGCGAGCACTGAGTGAGAATATATCAGTCGTTGTCGTGCAACAAGTAGGGGGGAAAAAAGACGAAGAAGTAAATTGGGTCAACTGCTGGAGAGGAGTTGCGCCGTGCCGGTGAGTGTCGGACTCTGTCCAGCAGCATCTCTCCCCTCCATTCCTTCCCCTGGGGAGCCGGCCACTTCACTTTATCCAATTATATTGTTAGGACCCAAACGGAACAACCCCCATCGCGAGCCGCCGCCGGACTAGCGCGCGAGCCACGCCACGCATCGGGCCACGAAGGAAAGATTTTTGATGAAAGAAGTAAACTTTGTAGAAAACATGACCTCCCCCGGGGGTTTGTTGCTGTTTGTTCCGATCGGATCCAGACGCATGCAGGCGCGTGCACTTCCACTACTTGTTGGAACGTGGAACAGGGCGCTGCAAAGCTCCCTACCGCTTCTTCACCTGCCTGGACTTGGAGACCACAGGCGTGCCCCCCCCCCCCCCCCGTCACCCGCTCCCGATCACACCTAAACAATTTCGGTGCCAATTACTAGTGTGCATTTGCATATTCTTATTTTATCGTTTTTCATCAAGTCGGTTTCATTTTTCTGTCACGTAAACTAGACAGCAGACTAGTTATGGAAACCCGTCGCTACATTACAAACAAAACACTTTTTTTTTTTAATACAGACTCTCTCCACGTAGGCTGCGAGTGGGCCGCCGCGCAGCCGTCTCGCTCTTTTGTGCATGTGGGGAACAATGCAAGCAGCAGCAGCAGCCCTTGTTGTGGTTCTTTGCGGGGCCGGGGCGCAACTCACTGTCAGCGGCAGAGTACTGTATAGCGCGGCGTGCAGCCGACGACGACAACTGTGTGGTATGGCGCTGCTGTCGACCTGGCGGGGCGCCGCGAGGTCCATCTCGCGAGCAGCAGCCGAACACAGCGCGCGGGGGGAAGAGGCTCCCCAAAGCAGCGAAGTCAAAAGCGCGCGCGCCGCCTGCCTCTCCAGGCACAAAAATATGAAATATGCATGGATAAAACTCCCGCGGAGCCGTACGGCTCGGCGGCGGCGGCGTCCTTTCGTCCTGAGCGCGCCGAACTGCTGCTCTCCGCTCCGCAGAGTTATGCGCCACATTGGACGAGAAATGACGCGGCGTCATCAGAAATGGTGATCGCCCCGCGCTGCAGCAGCGGCTTTCTGTGAATCGGGGGAAGCAGGGGGGAGTGGGTGACCCCCCCCCCCCTTTCCATCCCC
>NW_026267560.1:25880-26753 GCF_000697945.3 Frankliniella occidentalis | reverse complement strand
CCCCCGCCGCGCCCGCCTTCTGTTTCCGCGCGCCATACCGTCGCCGACCGACCTGTCTCACATGTGTGTGCCCCTGAGGGGCTTTTGGCGGGGAGGGGGGGAGGTGGGGGTTGAAGCCGGTCCGGGGGACGTACGTACGTAACTTGGCACACGCCGCTATCTGTCAAGTTGTCCTCCGAGTGTGTATGCAAACTGGCTGGAGGGGGGGACCTCCCCTCCCCCACCCCGTCCTTCTCCAGGTGCGCGGTCGGTGTTGTCTCGCGAGGCGGCTGCTTCTGCTGCTGCTGCTGCCTCTGCCCCCGCCGAGCCGTTTAAGTTTTCCGCTCAGTTACGCCTGCCCGTGCGACAAAAGGCTCTCGCGCCGGGCCAGGCCGGGGAGAGAGACAACACAAACTGTTTGATTGCTTCGCTCTTCCCCTCCCCTCTCCCCTCCGTTTGGCCGGGCGGGGCGTTGTTGGCGCGCGTGGCGTTCGCGTCGTCGTTGGTGTGCGCAGCATCATTCGCCAAAAGCTTTACCCAAAGCAGCAGAATCCCCCCCGCTCCCCCCTCCTGCCCCTCCCACTTCCCCTCCTCTTTTCCTCTCTAATTGTGGCGCACAAGTAAAACGGCGAGAAAAACTTTGTCGTCGTCGTCGGCAACGAAACGATATAGTCTTTGGATAGCGTGGGCCGCGTGCCGGCAATTAGCGAAACGGATTAGACGGCAGTGAAATGTAAATGGGACAAGGGGCCACCTCGGCCTCAAAGGAATACTGATTCATCAGTCTGACTTGGATTATTATTCCGCTCCCCCCTCGGGGAAGAGAGAGATAGAGGGGGTGAGGGAGGGAGGGGGAGAGAGGAGAGAGAGAGAGAGAGAGAGAGAGAGAGAGAG
>NW_026267560.1:23883-25830 GCF_000697945.3 Frankliniella occidentalis | reverse complement strand
AGAGAGAGAGAGAGAGAGAGAGAGAGAGAGAGAGAGAGAGATAAGGGGAGGGATAGCTCCCTGGCCTCCCCCTCCCCCTGCAACAGGGTACATTCATAACTCCTGCCCTTATTGCTGTTCGTACACACCTTCTTTGAAAGACGCCAGAATAAGTCCGGCTTCTTCTATCTGCTGCTGGGCAATGAGGGAGAGTGGAGTGAGGGGGGGAGAGAGAGAGAGAGAGAGAGAGAGAGAGAGAGAGAGAGAGAGAGAGAGAGGTGGCAGATGGCGGGGCCCTGCGTCCAGGTCGCGCCGCTCTGGCGCTTCAAATATTCTCGCACCAGAGGTGCTTTACAGGTGGAAGGTGCGTCTGCAAACTTGCAGCATCCATCTTCCTGTCGGCCCTCCGGGGATGAAATGGAGACTGGGGTAGCCCCGCCCCGCCCCGGTCCTGGATTTGAGCGCTGCCACGCCCGGCCGCCCGCGTGTTTCGTCCGTAGCCCGATAGCGTATCAAGATAAAGGGGCCGCGATTTAGATGCAGTTTTGGGGTAAATATTATCATATCGGCTTCGGTAAACACGATTTATGGAGCCATCGATAACGCCCGGGGCTGAGGCTGGTCCGGGTCACGCGCGTGCGCCCGCTGCTTGCCATAATATAAATTACCACGCACACGCCCCCTCTATAAAAATGTTTTGTTTTTTTCTGATGAATGTATATTGATGGTATTTACAAGTTGGCACCATGAGGGTGAGAGGATTCACGCCCCTTCTATATGGCTTATTTGGTATGTGCGTTGGGTGGGCGTGGCGTGAGTGTTTGTTTTCCAAATAGCCGACAATTACTCCCCATGAACAACAACGTTTGGAGGAGAGCGCCGCGCCGCGCCACGAGTCCGTACGCCGCACCGGCTAACAGCACACTTGCAATAAAACTGAATTAATTACGGGCCCCCCCAACGGGCGCGTTGTCGTAGTGTACGTGCCTGTGCTGCGTGTCGGGCTGCACCGGCCTTGCTGTGCTGCTGTTGCCGGGTGCGCCAGCAGCAGCAGCAGCAGCAGCTGCTTGAGCGGTTTCGCTTGCAACTCGTAACTCGTTAACAACCCTATTCTGCAACCCAGCAAGGCAACTTCACCTCCCGCCGCCCCCGCCCCCTCCCTCCCTCTGCCATTCTCCCACACCTCCCTCCCGCTCGTCCTCGCCGCCTCCTCGTAAACCCCAGCCAGGCTGGGCCCTACAAATAAGCTCACGAGTATCGCTGGTGGGAAGGCACACAACCGTAAAGAAGTGTTAACGCGCTGTACAGAAGACGTTTTATGGGTGGCTTTATCAGCCCAGTATAAAAGACTAGTATTGGCTAGATTTTTATTTTCATAATAAAATTGTCAAGGGGAAGTTTTTAAAAAATAATACAAACGAGTACTAATTAACTATACACGGTAAAATTTTAAGCACATTTTTTACTATGCATGCTTCGTACGTAGTTATACACTTTCAAGCATTGTCTCTGGCAGAAACCCTTTCCCTGGAAGGTTTTGAGACTCGCTCTCCCACACTTATCAAATTTTCAAGACCCGCGCGGCGTCGGCAAGGGAGTGAAGGGGGAGGGGAGTGGCTCTGGGGGACGCGAACCTCTCGGCCCACCGGCTGTCCCGTCCTGCGCCCCCGGAATGTTCCTTCATACACCGCAAAGAGAGAAAGAGAAGAGCGAATCCCCGAGCTTCCCACGACCACCACCACTCTTGTTTGTCTCACTTTCTCATCTCCGAGCCTCTGTCGTTTTTTTCCTCATTTTGTCCATCTCTCTCGTTCCTTCTCTTTTGCTATCTTTCCATCTACACTCATCATTCCGCGGTCTACCTTCCGCCGCTGCCGGACTCGACCCCGGTGGTCCAGTAATCTTTTCGTGCTGAACAGCAGCAGCGGGAGCGGGGGTGGGGGCACAGCAGGGCGGAGCCCCCCCCCC
>NW_026267560.1:18886-19363 GCF_000697945.3 Frankliniella occidentalis | reverse complement strand
CCTCTTTCGCTCTACACAGTAAAACAGGAAGACGAAAGCCTTGTGAAAATACATGCGTTGGATTTGTTCAGTTAATTTGCTAGTTAGTTTTTTAGTTAAAAACTACTGTAATTTCGTATCACTCACCCCTTACAATTATTAACGACTATTTTAAAACTGAGTTTAAGTTGCGATGATTACAATCGACGACGACAGTTTTCAACTTTTCATCAAGGTGTAAATTTGTTTTAACACTGTAACCAAGGCTTCTCCTCCGCGCTCATGCAATGATTTGCCGCTATGTAGCAGGATACGTCCCCCTCCCCTCCCTGCCTCCGTTTTCCCCCCTTATCCTTCCTCCTACTTCTCCGTTACCTTATCCCTTTCTGCTCCTCAAAGCCCCTCGCTATTGTGCACCGGCTGTGTTCTCCAGATACGTGAGATAAACCGAACATGACTTTGTCGCGCGGGATAATCGCTCGCTTTCGCGGGGACTCG
>NW_026267560.1:18174-18836 GCF_000697945.3 Frankliniella occidentalis | reverse complement strand
CCCCCCTACACTCACAAACAAACTCCCCCGCGCCCCTTGAGCCCCCACCAGCCTCAGTCTCCCACGGGGCCCCCTCTTTGGCTCATATCCATACTAAGAGGCCCTTCGCTATGCGGCGGCACGCGGGCCCGGGGCTGCGCTAGAGTAGTTGTTCGAGGCTCGCGGGGGCTGCTTTCTTTTTGGCCTTAATACAATCATAAAACGGCTCGATCCGATTCGACTAATGTTTGCGGTTGCGGTACACATGCTCACGTTATTCATGGTTGGGGACGCTGCCCTGTTTAGGACACCGAATCCTTCGCCTCTCTTCTCTTTATTTTGTGTGTGTGTGTGTGTGTCTCACCACCTCTCACACACTCACTGGCGCCCATAAACTGCCCTGCATATATCAGAGAGATATGGCAGAGTGAGAGGATAAACTGCGGGAGAGTACAACGACGAGCGTGGGAGAGCATGGAGTATACCAGACCAGAAAGCGAGAGACACACAAGTAGGGTCTGGCAATGGCATTTCACGGTTGCCGGGTCTCGCCGGCGCCGCCGCACCGCCGCTGGCAAATCAGCATGCGGAGTCCGGCCTGCAAATCGGCCATTGTGTTCTCGCCTGGCTGCGCCCCTGCCGTGACCCGCGCGCCCCGTCCCCACCACCCCGCCGCCCCCGTA
>NW_026267560.1:9185-12849 GCF_000697945.3 Frankliniella occidentalis | reverse complement strand
TCCCCCGGGTCCCGCCGTTGTGTTTCGCGCGCTTCCGGCCGCCAACCGCTCGCCGCTCGCCGCGCGCTAAAGAAAGAAAAGTGCGAAGCTGGAATTAATTAATTAATTAAAAGGTGGGCGACGGGAGCTGTTTCATCTTCTTCTTCCTTTTCTCTGCTGCTTCTTACACTTTGCCCCCCTCCTTCCCCCTATCTGCATATCTCTATAACTAAGCGGTTGGGGGTTGTGAGGAGGGGGAGAGGGGTGTAACACGCGCGAAGGACAAAAGAAAAAGCAGCAGGAATGGATAAAATAAAACAAAAAAGGACGCCGGCGGGAAGAGTGTCTGGAGAAAAGCCTCTCTCTCGAGGAATAAAAGAAAGTCTTTGCCCGGGAGCGCCTTAGCCTTACTGTTGCCGAGGCCCCTTTGTAGGCGACACGCCTGCCGCCGCCGACACCTGAGGGCCCTCCGGCAGCCAGGTGCGAGCACAGACCCCGCCCCTCCCCGCCTCGCCAGGCCACGCCGCGCTCTGCGGACGCAGGCAGGGGCACGTCAGAAATGCCACACCGACTCGTGGACCGCAAAGTTTGAGCAGCCGTGCAGGCAGGACGCGGGGCAGGGGGGGCTGGGGGGCTGCAGCAGTAGCAGGAGCAAAGACAAGGGCTCGGAAAGCTAGATTCCATGAGGGAGGGCTTATCTCCGCTCTGCCCCTTGTCTCGAGACGTTGGCTTTAGCAGGCCCAGCCCGGCCCAGCCCAGCGACCCAACAACGGCCGCCCCCCCCCCCTCTCCCCAAAGCGTTTTGCAATAAATTCCACCGCACGCCGTTCGCTCTCGCCGCTCATTTCTTATTTGGGCTCAACAGCAGCTCAATGGCTTTGGCGTGGGTGAGGCGGGCAGCTGCTAGACGGGCCCCCGCCAGTAATGTTCCGCGAGCGCAGCACTTTGCCGCCTCTTCTTTGAACTGACAAACTGAGCACAGCAGCGCGGCATCGCCCTCGATGCTTTGCTTTTGCCGATTTATGTTCTTTGTTGAAAGGGACCTACTGCAGCATGCTGCAATTTATACTCTCTTGGTTTTTCGCACCTCGAGATATTTTGTTTGCGTCAGGTGATGGTTATAACATATAGAGATTGTTTTGCTTAGACTACACACATTTGAAAAATACCGAAAAAAAAAATTTCTAAAAGTTTAAGCAAAATTTTTAAGATGTCTGAAAAGGAAAACCGACCCCAGTGTTTCTTTGGTTGTTTGGAGCGTGAGGGGAGTCAAGCTGGTGTGGCGGACGTGTGAAATATGAGCCGCGGGCCCCGCGTGGCCGCCGTACACCAACAAGTAGTCAGGTAGGCGTCAAGGGCGAGGCGTGGCGTGCCCGCCGCGGGGCCCGCGCCGCGGCGGCGAGCCCACACCTACCCTTGGCCTTCGCTGTGGGGCTTCGTCTCAGGACCCCACACGGTCTGCTACTACCCTAATCCAATTGTCGCTCTCCCGCCCCCCTCCCCTCCGCTCCCTCCGCTCCCTCTTTCCCATCCCCTCCCTCCCCCCAACTAGCTGCAATAGAAATAGACCATGCACAACGACCAGCCTCGGTCGGACAGACGAGCGCCCCCGAGCGCCGTTATATGAATGTCTCTGAAACAAAATAACAAAACTCATACAGAATGCCCTGTTAAAGTTTTGGCGCTCCATAAAGTGGCTTATACCTTTTCCTTTTGTGACTTGGCAAAACAAGCAAAACACACCACAAAACACAAGAAAAGTAGAAACCCAAAATAGGTTTTGTTGCTAATGCTATGCTCGTGTCGTGCTCGTGTGTCAGATGCCCGGGAGGGCCTCCACCCCAGTGTCACCGGGGGCCCGGCGGAGGCTGCAGCAGCGAGCCAGGAGCAGGAGCAGAGGTGTGGCTGGTGGTGTTGTGTGCTTGTGTGCGTTCGTGCCTGTGTGAGCGTGCGTGTGTGTTGGGCTGATGTTACTAAAACTACTACTACTGCCGTCCCAATCGAAAGGCACTACAACATTGAGCGGGAGCATGGCGTGTGAAGCGAATGTTTGTGTAATTAAGAGACCCCTATCGTCTGTATAGGGTTAATGTGTGTGGGTATAGACGGGTCAATTTCCAACCCGTGTGGTGTGATCAGGCCGGAGGTCACAGGTCAGACGAACGTGACGCGCTCGCTTGATGTGCAGATGCCGTCGGGGTGCGCCAGGGTGTGCTCCTGTATGCGCAGCAACAAGACGGGCCTCACGTGGACAGAGGATGACGCGTCCAGCAACTCGGACAGTTCGGTACCAGGTACACTGTCCATCGTATTATTTATTATCAAGTTGTTGTTTTTTTTCTTCTAAAATTATAATATTTCTTTTCTCTATATATGCGTCGTGCTGTTGTTGTATCATAATGTACTACTCTTCTCTGCTGATGCTATATTTGTCCTTGTTGCTGTTGTTGGACTCTCGATGTGACAACTGTATTTTTGTCTTCGATGTGTGTTGTGCTCAGGGCTGCGTTGTGTTGTTGCTCGCTCGTGTTTGTGTCGTGTGAGTTTGATTTGTTGTTAGCGGGTATCAGAAAATTTTCGAATGCTGTCACCATGTCTGTTTTTTAGTTGTTGCTTTATTTGTTTTCAATGTTACGGCTAACGCATGGCCTGCTTTGATGCATGTTTTAAAGCTGAGGTATTATCTACCACAAGCAAATTTCAAAAATATTACATCAATCGTAAGGTGAATGATACACTATTGTAAAAGTACAATTTTGAACCAAGAAAAACAGCAGGCATTTGAAGTGCCAGACACAAATTACCTTTCTATGGGCTCAAAATGTTTGCTTTTTGTGGACAAAATTGTTCCTCCACGAAGTATAGACTTAATTCTTGTTTTTGTTTTAGTTTTTTACTGCATGGTCACGATTCGGCCCCCTCTCTGCACCCTCTGTGTTTTTCTATTCATGTCGTTCTCCAGGTAGTTATTTTCTCGTAGTGTTTCCGAATAATGAACAGCTGCCTCGAACAAGCACCACAATAAATCTCTTAGCTATTTACGCTCCGCGTGTTTGTGAATGATTAGACTTGCATGCAATGCCGTGTGGTTTTATTTTCTTTATTTGCTGTTCTGCACGGGTCCCCGCCGGACGAATGCCAAACGGAAGTCCGTTGCTCGGCTCATTTCGACAAGATAATGTCTGTCAGGCAGTATGGTTCCATCAGCTGCAGAGTACTTTCACTAATAAAAAGAGCTCCATTGTAATAACAAAAACATCCGACGCCTGGCAAATGGCACATCACGGTCTCTACTCCATTTTTTCTGTGTGTTTTTTTTTCTTTTTGTTCCCCTCCCATGCCTGGCTATAGCGCTGGCGCTCACCACCCTCTCTCGGATTGCAGGGCCCGCGGAGAGCGCGCGGGGCGGGGGCGGCAGCGCGCAGGGCGCCCGCGGCTCCAACATGGAGGTGGTCGAGCACAAGCACGGCGTCCTCGGCGCCTTCCTCAACTCGCTGTCCCCGGCCAACCTGCTGCGGGGATGGAAGTCGCGCTCCAAGCACCACCACGACAGCTCCATGCCCAAGGTGGAACGCAGTGAGTATCCAGTCTGTGGGTAGAGAGTTTTGAGGCCAAAATTTTTCCGGAAAAGTTGGAAATAATAATCATTTCCGGGCAAAAAAATCAAACATTTTAGAAACAAAAT
>NW_026267560.1:8624-9135 GCF_000697945.3 Frankliniella occidentalis | reverse complement strand
GGGAGATCAAAGCCGAAAGGGAATTTCAATCGCGTTTTCGCATAATATCGGCGGTGGTGGGGCGATAGCGAGCAAAAGGGGCAATGATGGGAAATTGTTTCCGTTTAGCCGAGAGATTTTCCGCGCTTCAGAACGAAATAACTATACGTCCTAATTTTTTTTTTCCCTGGCCGTATGTATAATGTCGCGCAGCGCAGAGTGAACAAGGACTCCGCGGGTAAAGCGACTATGACCCCGAGCGGTACACAAATAATTTGGTTACAGTCATTGTTCCTAAATTCGGACTTGCGCCCTAAATTCGGACATTGTGCCTTATTTCACTTTTGTCGCCTCCAAATCCATAATGCGTTGACAAAATTTAACTTCTATGGGTTTGATGGAAAGGTAAGACAACCAAGTTTCCATTTCTGGCAAAGAAATAAATGTGTGAGTGATATTGCTCCCTCCAGAAATTCCTGAAATTTGTATTTTTAGCCCCCCAAAACAGGCGTTTTTAAATGTGTCTTGCAAG
>NW_026267560.1:0-1269 GCF_000697945.3 Frankliniella occidentalis | reverse complement strand
GGGGGGGGTCTTCGCCCCCACACAATCCCGTGGCAACTACGACCACGTCGTGACAAAGGCGCTGCGGCCGGACAGCACGGACGTCATTTCGGAAGTTGTCCCTGCAGTTTCGCCCCTCCTTACCCACCCGTCGAGGAGGGGCGGCGGCGGCACGGCGGCGGTTACTCCCAGTTACTCTGTAGTAGTTTGGAAGCCTGTCGAGTCGCAGGCCGTCACTGCCGTGACCAAGGCACGGCGTCAAGGCATGATAAAATTTTGCTCTCGGGCGTCACTTTTGTTTTGCGGTCTTTCCTCCCGCTCTTGCTCCTGATAGCAGCCTTCAAGCAAGTTTTTCATCTTTCCATCGTGTCTTTATTTATCGCATTTTGTTTCTCTTTGTACCTGCCCGCAGCCATGAAGGCTGCCATCCTGATCCAGCAGTGGTACCGCCGTTACCTGGCGCGCATGGAGGTTCGCCGCCGATACACCTGGACCATCTTCCAGAGCATAGAGTACCAGGGCGAGCAGGACCAGGTCAAAGTGAGTGCTTTGGTTCTTTCGAATTTATTTTGCACTGTAAACGTTTGTTAATCTTCTCCATCATCCGTCACACTCGCTTACGTCTTTCCTCCAGCTGTACAAGTTCTTCAACGCCCTGCTGACCCACATCCCGGATCCCACGAGGCAGCCCGTGCCCGCCGAGAGCATCCGGACGGCGGGTGAGCATGCTCGTCGCGCTGAAAGAGATGATGGACCATCGTGGTGCCGGGGGGGTGGGGGTGGGGACTGGCCTGGGGTCCACCAGCTTCCAGGAAAGGGGAGGCGGCGCGCGGGGCTTCTAGGACGCCGCTAACTTGGAGGAGCCCCACATCCTTCCCGCCGGGGGCCGCCCAAACTCAGTTAGTTAAGGGGCACTCAGGTGCGCGGGAGGCGAGCGCCGCTGTAAAACCCGCGCACTACGGCAGCGCGGGGTTGCCTACATTGCCGGGGAGAAAACCCCGTAAAAATAAAAAACAATAAAAAAAGTCTCATGGAAGACCATGAGTTCGTAGAGTGTGCTCCCCTACAATCCCGCAGGGGAGCGCTCGGATGGAGTTAATGAGTGATGGGCCTAATGAACCGGCGCACCCTGCTGCCTGCCGGGCCGGCGCGCCCCCCTGGCGCACCCCATCGGCTGCTCCAGCGGACCGGGTCGGGCCGGCGGGGCTCTGCAAACATAATCCGCGTCGGGTATTGTAATTCTGTGCGAGCGGGACTTCGCGGGGCAGGCGGCGGGCAGCCGGGGAGTGG
>NW_026267559.1:178889-187162 GCF_000697945.3 Frankliniella occidentalis | reverse complement strand
AAAACAAAGGTGCTATCTAATGCCTTTTAAAGGCGTCAGTGAAATAGTGCCTCTAGAAAGGTGCTGCCGCCCCTAAACACGGCACCTTACGGCCCCGTGCGCAGTTTGCTACCCGTCCACACGTCAGCATCCGGTACAGTGCAAGTTCTAGAAGAAAAATACGGCTCAGAACACCCGCCACTCTTTGCACACTGCTGCCAATCGAAAAAGATTCCTCTCTTTCAAAGTTTCTTGCAAACGGCCTTAGCCGAGGTGGCGGTGGTGCCGTGCTTGGCAAGGATGGAGTCCGATAGGACTCTCAGAACTGGAAAGAAACCCAGGTGGTGGGGATGGTGGTGAGACCGCCCGGATCGACGGGTGAAACTTATTGCGGAATCCCGCGTAGGAGAGCAAATATTGGGCCGCTGTGGGCTGGAGGGTTCCTCGTATAGGTCTCACCCTCCGGCTCCAAGACTCGCCCAGCGCACCTACCACAGCAGTCACAGCCGGTCACAGCCAGCGAACGGGTCAGTAAAAATCAATCCCTGGAGTTCGTTGCCGCAGCGAACCTGAATTTTCTGAAGTACTTCTCAGTTTTTTTAAAAAAACACGGGGGGGGGGGGGGGGGGGGGGGGGGCACTTCGGGTTTGGGGCCGCTTCATGAGACGTGGCAGCCGGGGCCCTTACCCTCCCAGTCCGGCCCTCGGTCCGGCCCTGCCGTATGTGAAACGTACATTTACAGTATGTAGGCTACACTGGGCGGGTGAAAAGCGATGTCGAAACGAAACATCGCAGTATGCCAATCCAAATTAGCAGAATTTTTATTTCCAAAAAGTGAAACCTGGTCGCAAACAAAACAAGGTAGTAAGGATAGATCATTTATTTATTTTTTTCAGTCAATGTTCCAAATGTCGCCCAAATTTCCAACTCCGACCGAGTCAGCCGAGTAGGTCAAGCAGCAGTCTCTTGAAAAGGGACGTGTCCGGCTTCTCGATCAGCACGGCGTTGGCGGGCAGTCCCGTCGTGTTGGCGTAGTCGACGAGGGTGACGCCGCGTGCTGGGCCCTCGCCGACGAGCACCGCCACCCGCACCGCTCTGCCGAAGGGGGCCACAGCGCCGTCGATGAGGTGCGCCGCCAGGAGCCCGTCCCCGCTGGTCCAGGTGCTCATTTTGGACAGCGCCACCGACTCCGCCAAGTTGAGGAATTTCATGGCGATCGACCTTACCTCGCCCAGCTCCTTGACCCGCCACTCCTGTGACACGCAAATGTCAAGTTCAGGGGGTCGAGCTCAATGAGCTCTGAAACTCGGAAAATTTAAAGGTTATTGTACTATTGTACTTGAAATTTTTCCTGAACCTCACAGTTACTAGGGGTTTGCTTAAGCCTTACACTGTTTTTTGTCCCAATTATCCCTCTACCGCCTTAACGGTACAAAATAGAGCAAAACGGACAAAATTTTGGCCCAGAGAGCGCTACTTTAATCAGTTACCCCTTGGAACACTGCCTTACATTTCACAAAAAATATCATAAAAGCCATGCAAAAATCCGCACTCCTACCACTATGTAGGGGAAAACTAATTGTGAGGTTCAGGAAAAATTTCAAGTGCCGTCCGATTTCTACATAAATAACCTCCAAATTTTCAAAGTTTCAACGAAATCGGAGGTTTACACCTGAGAAGGTTCCCTTGTAAGTGTGACATGATGCCGCTTACCATGGGCAGCTCGGCATCCATGACCGTCTCCCAGGGCAGCAGGTAGACAGGCTTCGTCACGGCCTCCAGCACCACGGCGGCGGCGCCCGGGTCCCCGAGCACGTTGAACTCCGCGCCCGGTGCGGCATTCCCATTCCCTGCAGAGTGGAGATACACCGCGCTCAGGATACAGTGGCGGTACCCCGCGGTCGAGAGTCTCCCGCCGTCGGAGTACTCCGGCTCGCCGAGTCTCGGCGACCACCCACGGGGATACTTTCTAGTCCGGCGCCTGGTGTAATCTAGGTGTACAATCAACCCTAAGAATGTGCGCAGCTGCTTGTTGACGTCTCACCGCGTGCAGCTCCGCCCAGGATGAACAGGTCCCGCAGGTTGTCCAGGAAGCCCGGGTCCAGGCGGGCGGCCAGCGCCACGTTGGTCAGCGGCCCGATGCACACCAGGGTCAGCTGACCTGCGGGTGGGGTGGTCAGTCAGTGAGGTTCTGTTCAGCACCGGTGCCCCCGTGACCCGACACCAGCCCCGTTAGCCCACCGGGGTTCTCCTTGACGAGCCGCACCAGGGCGACGGCGGCGGGCCCCTCGCGGAGGTACTGCTCGGGCGCGGGCTCAGCCGGGAACGTGTCCAGGAAGTCGCCGAAGCCGTCGCTGCCGAAGAAGCCGCTGTAGGAAGGCCGCGGGGGCAGCAACGCGACCGCGGCACCCGCGTACACGGGGATCTGTGCACACCAATCGTAGTAGCAAAAGCTCATCATTCGCTCTATTTACTACAGTCGGAGATGAGACTCACGTCCAAACGGTCGGCGATCTTCAGGGTGGCGAGAACGTTTCGAGTGACGTTCTCCACGCCGGTGTTACCCTGGACACATGTGATGGCGATTGTCCTGAACGGCCTCCTGTAAGCAGCAAATCGGTCCACACCGAATAGAAACATACAAACACACACGCACGGAAAAATAGGCATTGGTCATCAGAACTAATAATTTGTTAATTTCGGGACGATCGTTAAATATCAGCTGTGGGAACGAATATTTAGTTGTCAGAGCCAAGAGTTGGTTGTTAAAACAAAGCACGTCGCTGCAGGAGCCAATTCGTGTTTTGCTTTAAGAACGAATGCGTTAGCTGAAGCACCGAACAGTTTGTTCTGGCAGCTTCATCTTGGTTCTGACAGCAAGTTTTTGATCGATTGTCCCTAAATTAACTAATACTTCGTTCTGACAACCAATTCATTTTTTCCGTGCGTGGCAACGTTTGCAGACAGTGAAATGCAGCGGCTCATTAGTTAATTTAATGTCTCAGATGGTAGAAATGAAACGTGTTTTTAATTTTATTTTTGCGCCCAATGGGTACATATGTACCGGGCCATCGGACAAAACAGAATCACGATGACTCTCCGTTGACCCGGTTGAGCAGAAATGACAATGTCATGGTGTGATCCACACCATTCAATGTTTGGGTGCGCTCTTATTGTTTGCTACTCTGCGGTTAGCCGTTCTGACCTCTGCGATAAGTGTGCGATAGCGTTGTCGTATAATAATGGTACACTACACCGCAGACCGCCCGACTGCGGGGATAGTCCATCAACCCGTCCCGCTTATCGCGAAAATCCGTAAAAATCCATTGTTTTCAAATTAAGTAATTTGAGCAATTAATCGACGTAATTAGGGTATCAACATCCAATTAATGTCATGTCTGTCCACTCTGTTAATCTTAACTCATCGTTCAAAAAAATGATACGCTGAAGAAAATAAAAATTGCTCACGAACAGGTTTCTGGCCTCAGCCTGGAGGATCTCCAGGATGGCCACGGCGTCGTCGGCCCCCGCGTCCGTGTCCACGACGAGCGTCCGCGGGGTGTCATCGGGGTGCAACGGCGCCTCCACCATCACGACGGCCAGCGCCACCCCGGACACGAGGACCAGCGCCAACAGGGCGCCCACAGCCTGCAACAGAACACGGTGGGGGGAGTCCATGGTGTGCGGCGCAGTGTCGTTCCAGTCGGTCACCTAGGGAAAAAACGTACCTGGAATTTCACGGAAATTTCGGTGATGGGGCAGACGGAATTTACTTCCTATCATCGTAAAATTTTATCTGGTTTAAGTCAAATTCAAAATTTCCTTCGTCCCCATTTAACGGAATATCCGTGAAATCGAAGGTACGTTTTTCTAGGTGAGGGATCGACAAGTGCGTCTTTTTCACTGTAATTACTTCGAAGGACCATAATTATTGCATCATTCGCGTCAGTCAATCACCAGGCAGAAGACCATGGCATAAAAGTCGTCTGCTAATAACGTTGTGTAACACAGTGAGGGGACCGGAGGGGACTTGCTGCTACCGTACCACTTCAGTTCGAGTGGTGAAGAGACCCTCCCCTCCCTCCCCCTCCATCCCTCCCGCACTCACATACACAGAGTCACACAACCGCACACGCACAGCAGCCAGCACTCCATCTCACCCGAGCGCAGAGCATGGCCTTTGAAGAGGGGGCGGCCGGGGCCGCCGGGGCGAGGCGTTCCTCCTGTCGTAGCAGCTTGGCCGGCCGGCGATCGCACTTGACGGCGATCGAGCGTCCTTTTTGGCGTGTCGAGGTGGCGTGCAGTGGCGGGGGTTTCCTGTCCGATCAGAAGGCGGTGGTCGGCGGCGGCCCCTGTAACACGTGACAGCTCCTTGAGGACGGCGCCGACGCCGGGACCAGGCCAGGCGCAGCCTATCGGCAGCCTATCGGCAGCCTATCGGTGCATCGCGGCCGCACCAGTCGAGGGCCACCACGCCCCGCCGCACTCCTCCGCACCTCCGCGACTTACAGATTGCGATATTATTATGAGACGAATCTTTGCGATAGCTCCGATGGTTTTTGCGATTCCCCGGGAATTGCAATTGCTCCTGAGAATAATAGGCGATAAGGCACAGTCTCTTTTGCACGCGCAGTAATGTGATAAATAGTATGTCTGTCGCTGCAAAGTAATGAGATCGTTTTATGATAGTATACAAAAATAATTAGTCCTAATCTTTCGCAAAAAAAAAGAAAAGAAAAAACTCAAGAGACGGTTAGATATGGGAATCACATACCATCACTTGTAGGTTTCCAGTCAGTAACAGAGAAAAGAGGAGTTAAGTGACTCCGACTGTCAGTGAGCCGGCAGTGAGCAATGCGGTGTGCACTTTTCACGACGTTTGAGAAAAGTAAGACTAGCTCGATCAAGCCTCAGCGCGTCGAATCCCAAGGTTACCGGGAAAGAAAGGCCACGGAGAACAGATAAGGAGAGATCGAGTCACGTGCGGGGAGGGGGGGGGGTGTGAACGCCGGGTTTTAAGCAAGGGGTAGAGCAGTGTATCCCCCCCCCCTCCCCTCCCCGTCCCTAAGGTGTAGATAGGACAGGAAACGCCCTCATTGGTATGTCTGACCCGAGCAGAATAGACTGCGCATCTTCGTTTCAACCACCGTCAAGGGCCGGCGGCAAAGTGCTCAAAAGGGACAAAACGATCCCGGAGATATGCGGCTGCGGCACCCTCGGCCTGAAGCTCGACCGTAGCGCGGCCGCCCGGCACAAAGCCAACCCTTTGGAGATATACCTGATCCAGCAAGCACCCAGCACGTGTCAAGCCGATCAGCGGAGTGGGTTGGTGCGAAGGATCCGCAGAAGGACCCGCCTCTCTCGCCTACTCGCGGCCACCTATCTCCATAACACTTCCTCCCTCCCCCTTCCTCCATCCCCTCGCCTCCCGCCCTGGAACCACCGCACGGTGGCAATTGCCCCTTAACCCCGAAGGGTTGGGAGCAGCGGGGTGTGCTATGCATGAAAAATGATTTGAAAGCTGACGACAATAAACGCAGGATTACTCCTATCAAAAGAACGACCGGTCTGCTATTCTTAGTGTGTAGTAGTTTGCCAGTTTCAACTGTGGAACTAAAAGTTTGCCAGTTAGTTCAACAGTTTAAACTGGGAAACTACTACACACCAAGATTAGCAAAGCGTACCGGTTGATTCAGAGAAGTCGCAGGTGCGAGCGGGTTTGTCTACTCGCTATGCCAGGACGCATGGCTTATTAGGTAGGCAACTCCGTACGCACCTGTGACTTCTTTGAATCACCCGCTACAAAATATTCTTCGCCATGTCACAATTGTTTTCTGCTAAGAAATACACTCGTCCCTTAACTTAAATTATTAGTACCCAACTTGTGGTGGAATTATCGAGAAAGTATTTCTGTCATCTGCCGTCAGTAAATTGCTAAGTTCAGCGAATGCAAGGTCTCAAAGGCGCCTGATAGGTAGGCAACATCTTGGCCGCAAAGCGTGCGTGTATTGCGGGCAGGCCTACCCTGAGTCGCACAGGCGCCTAGCTCTCATAATTCGCAGCAGCTGCGCATATCATGAGGGTTGGGAAACCAGCAACGCGTGACCACACTATGTTCACAACGCACTATATAAACAGTTGTCAGTAAGTAATATTTCTCTTAACATGTTCTGTTTTAAAACAAGAGCCGTTTTCAATCAAATACACTTGTGAGCAAAATTAAAACACCACTTCTTTGACAGGGCATACTTGCAAAGTAGCGAACATTTTTGGAAGGTTAGCGACGAACAGAAAACGATCCAGACGATCTAAAAGTGAACAGTCAAAAGTTCTGGCCTGCACTCTGAAAAAAAAAAATGGTCCTGAGCACTTATCATGTTGCCCCGGGACCGAAAGATTGGACGCACTAAAATGTTTTGTCCTGGACACAAAAGTTTTGCTGCTGAACCTCAAAATTTGTTGCCACGCCCAATATTTTTAGTGGTATGAAATGAACTAACTTTTTTGTTTCTTTAACGGAGTAGCACGCCTAGAACGTATTCATCAACTGTCTGGCGCCCGCAAGAAAAAAATTCTCGCTACTTGTCGTAATGCCCTTGCACGGCGAACTCATAACGAACACGTGTACTGAATTTTGTTTAGTGCCTTCAACGGTCCCAAATTTCGCTTTCAACGCTTAAAAAGTATTCTATCATTGACTTCATACTAACGTTCAAGCAATCCAGAATAACATTGCTACCGTGTCTGTAGTGTGGATTCTGAGTTTAAGTGGGACCTAAATTATACAGCACTGATTGTAATACTTGTTCTCTCGTGTTCTGCGCAACACGAAGTAATGTGTTATGTTGCTAAAGAACGAGTTAAAAATATCCCGAAGGCATACACGTTTTTCTGCGTTTGTTGTTCCACAAACATCGCGGCAAGTGCTCCACGTGGGCTCCTCGCGGCTTCACGAGGCGAGCATGGAGCGGCCGCATTCTCGTCTTTCTGTTTTCGTACGTATGACAGCGTGACTAAGCGATCGGCAGGCACCTCCTTCTTGGCTGCCGCCGGCCGCCGCCGCCGCGCCGTGATCCGTCTCAGCCGCAGTTTGTTTACGTCGTCAAATCGCGCACGGCCGACCGGTGAACCCCCCGCGACGCGCGGGCAGCGATCTGATGGGGCACCGGCATCAGCGTGATCTGGTAAAATTAAGTTCCTTCGCGTGTCCGGCAGCAGCCGTCGCGGGCCGCGGGAGCCGCCCCCGCTCCATCCAGCGACCTTGTGTGACCTCTCGGGTCGTCTCACATGTGGTGTACCAAACGGCAGCGGCCGACAAATTAGTGACATTGAGACAGAACTGGGTGGGCGCATGATCGGAAAAAAATCATTTTAATTGGCGGGTACAAGCTTGTTGTTTTCGGTGGAAAACATGTACAGGCGGCAATGTTGAGCGCGCGTTGTGGTTTATTGAACCTGAACCTTCCTTGGGCTAGTGCCTTTGCCTTGCTCCAGGACCCACACAAAGATGCGGTAGGCCCAATCATCCAGTAAAAGAAAAGTCCAAGTCCAAACGATAGACCAATACAGGAAACATGTCAGGTTTAGGGTCGAATAGATATTTAAATAGGCTTGAAATCAAACGCGTCGATTTCTCACTTTTGTGAAAAACAATCGGTTTCGGTTGAACGGTTTGTAAGGTGCCGTTGAATTAGAAACATAACTTACCATATATGCCTTTTAAATTATATTTGCCGCTCGAGTCTCCGTTGCGGATGAACAAACTGGCGAAAAGGTGCGTCGTGCGTCGACACTGTCCGCGAGTGGGCCAAGTCGTTCAGCCGCGTTAGCGTTCTCTCTCGTCATCATTTCTTCGATACCTCCGAGCGTCATGAGCTTTCCGAGGTGCTATTATTTGCCCTCCTGGAAGATATCCAGTTTTGCGTTGCGGCCAACATATGAGCATTTAAAAAGTTGTGAACGTACAACACACAGATTATTGTAACAGCAGGGGTTGACACATCACCAGAACAGGTTTATCAACCAAAATTACGGTTTTCACGACTTGTCTCAACCATATTTTATATTTATCTCTGAAGGAAACGAACTCGTGACTTGACTTGCGAGGGACCCTCGCCGAGGGTGGGGCGGAGCGGAGATGAAAAACATGCGCGCTCTGCTCAGTTAAAAAGGGGTCCGTTTTAAACATTTTTGGCAAATCATGCCACTGATAAATGACAATACAATACTTATCACATAGCACACCCAGCACACTCTCCACCCCGCGCTGTCGTAACCTGTGTCCACCCCCGCCC
>NW_026267559.1:124832-171394 GCF_000697945.3 Frankliniella occidentalis | reverse complement strand
ATACCTGTTTTAAATTGAAACACAAGAAGAAAACAAAGTGAACTTATTGCCATTCATCTGCATTAGAAAAAAAATAAGGAAACGAAGTGAACTAATTGTAATTAATCTGAATCAGAAGAATGCTTACTCCTTTTCTTTCTTTGTTTACTTTTGTGTTTCTTTGATTTCTTGGAATGTTTCTTTTTCTTTTCACTGCGTGAGTCGCTATCATCGTGTTTCCTTTTCATTGATCTCTTGCGATGGCTGCTGGGTTCACTCGAATCGTCATCACTGTCTGAAGAATCAGAGGAATCTGATGAACTAGAACTTCTAGACCTTGATCTTGATCGATCCTTCTTCTTCTTCACTTTCTTCGATTTCTTTGCTTTCTTTTTCTTCTTCTTCTCTTTAATTTTGGCAAGGGCTGATTTAAGCTCTTCTTCACGCAATTTTGTTAATGGAGTTTCATAGTCTAAATCACTCTCACTACTGGTGCTGCTAACATCAAGAACAACTTCTTTACTGGGGTCAATCTAGAAAGAGATGAAAATAGTATGTAAGGAAAGAAACTCAGGAACGCAAAATGTACATTTAAAAATTAATACTACAGCAAACAACTTACTTTTATAAAATTTCTGCACTGAAATGTCAAGTGACCAGCATAGCCGCACTTTTTGCAAGCAGGACGAAGAGTTTCTTTGCCAGCGGGTACAATACGAGCTAACATATCAGGATCCATTTGAACAGCTTTACTCAAATGCACTAAAGCTAGAAAAACAACACAATTATTTCGAAGGTTAAGAGTTCCAATATGTACTTGTTAGCTTTGTCAAGGCTTTGTCCTGTAAGACAAACTTACCTAATGGAGGAAAAAAATTGCCCGCACGAATCAAGACGAAAGTAAATTGCGGTTCATTGGTTTTGTCTAAAAGCTTGTCAAAAACCAGGAAAGTTCGGACGTTTAAGGTACAGCCTGCAAAGCACGTAAAACGTAAAGTTGGTAGAAGTGATCAATGCCAACGCCTTCTGGAAAAACATATAGGAGCAAGCGCCAAGCCTGTAGCCAACGGTGGTGGTTTGTTGTTTACATATTTGAGTAGCGTCTTGTAATCGTAAATTTAATCTTTTAGCATCATGAAACTCGTAAGGTAAATGGAAGAAATATTCATTTTCTTGAAATCTACAATATTTGTGTTATCGTTCCGTACACTTGTTCCACTATATCACAGCTGAAATGTTTTGCATTGGATTGTGTTTAAGCCGGCTTTCGAAGTCCTCTTGACCGGCTTTAGAATACTGTTGTGAACATAATTATGAGTGTTCGTGCTACAAAAAATAGCAATTTTAATCAGGTTTATCTGCATACTTTTCTTAATATTCGTCGGCTTTTAAATTGTCTTACATTTATGAGACAACAATCATTATTTCTGTTAACCTTGAGAGGTTAGGTATCATCGTTGAAAACCGCTCTCATTCTTTGAAAAGCTAATTACTCTTTGTGAATCATCTTTTACGGTTCACCACCTTTCTAATTGTGCTCACTAGTCATCTGTTATGTTAGTCATATTTTTTTTGTTCCGTGAGGTTAAGAGTCTGATTTTGATGGTTGGAATTGATTGTGTTGCAGATTTTTGATGAAACTTAGTCATGAAACTGTCACTATTGAGCTCAAAAACGGAACACAGGTCCATGGGACTATTACAGGTAATGTCCACTTATTCTTATGACTGCTTATGACTGCTTCCATCATACACTTAATGACTAAATTTCCCATTACATTCTCAGGAGTTGATGTAGCTATGAACACACATCTGAAGGCTGTCAAAATGACTATAAAGAATCGTGATCCGGTTCAATTGGAGACCTTAAGTATTCGTGGCAACAACATCCGCTACTATATTTTACCAGACTCACTTCCTCTGGAAACACTACTGATTGATGATACTCCCAAAGGGAAAGCACGGAAGAAGGAGGCTGCACGCAGTAAGTTTAATCAAGTCCTTGTATATTCATTTAATGCATTATTCACGGATTACGTTCATTGAATTTTATTTTATTTTCAGCTGGTGGTGCTACTCGCGGAAGGGGTCGTGGAAGAGGTGGACGAGGCAGAGGCCCTCGAGGACGAGGCAGAGGGATGGGCCGCCGGTAGATCTTTTAGAGCAACCTTCATGTTCATCTGTGATTTTTTGGAGAAAATGTTCACTTGGATCTTGACTTGCGTTTTATGCAAGAGCAGAGTTTAAGTATGTGTGAAAGATCAAGAAGGAATGCTTTCTTGTTTCAATTTCTGTTATTCTAATTCTGAGTACCCTGTGCTGAGTTTGTCCACTCAGCAGATCATTTTCCCAGCCCATTTCATTAATTTTGTATTAACAATGATAATAATATTCAGTTTTGTCAGCTTACTTACATGAGAATCATTTTTGAATCATCTGATTCGCAGCTGGCTGAAATGAGTCCAGGCATTCCAAGATCTCCTATAATAGTCCACTAAATCAACTGAGAATTGCCGTTGGATATTCATTTAGCATTTTATTTATCATCTTTATTTGTAGACATTGCCGAAATCTGTGGGAAATTTATTTCCAAACTGTTCCTTTGCAGATAAGGTGTGATTTAAATAATGGTGTAATAAATAGTGGTGAATAAGCAAGTATCTTTTTTTCCCTTTTCCTATTTTGTATTCATTCAGTTATCACAGTTTTCTGTTGTTTACAAATTTATAGCACACTCTGTCCTGTTGAAGAGTTTCCATTATTGAAAAGTAGGTGTGCTGAGGTGACTGATTCTGATTTCTCCTTTTCCTTGTAACTCTGTCTGTTAAAACATCTGCAGCTCTTTCAGCAAGGGCTACAACAGCTGCATTTATATTTGCGCTGGGTAAAGATGGCATTACAGATGCATCCACTACATACAAATTCGAGGTTCCATGCACCCTGCAATGAAAGATTATTTGCAGTAAGTTTCAAGAACAGGGAAACTACCACTTCCGGTGGGCAGGTAAAACAACAAACAAACTTTTACCGAAATGATCTGTCCACCACAGCTGTCTTTTCAGGCCCCATTCGGCAGGTTCCTGCTGGGTGGTAAACTGTGTATGTAAGCATCCGAACATAGCACAACCAGTAGTCATGACTATCAAATTCATGCGTCTCACACCCTGGCATAGGTTTAGGATTAAGATGAGCCCCTAGTTTTGCCATTGCTTCAGTTTTAATTAACTTTTTAACAGCATAGATTCCTGAAAGGTTTTCATGTATGAAAGAACAGTTCTACTTCAGGGGTAATCTGTAATAAAATTACATAGAACTCAAAGTTACCTTCAACCAAAGTTTCAACATCTCTTGGATCTGACAGATACTTTGGGTTGATAAGTGGAGAGTCAAATGGATCCGCAGATTGTAGTTTAAGTTCCCCATGACTCCACGGATGGAGCAATATTACTAGAATAGTTATGCCAATGGCTTTATAATTATCAGTCTTGTGAGAAAAATATTGGTTCCATACCTAGAGAGTTGTATACACAAAAAAGAAATATTTAGGATTAACTAAAAATGGCATGTGTGAAAAAGAAAAAAAATATCCACCATGTCTAGAAATAGAATGGTACCTTATCTTGCAAACCCATATTGTGGCGCAAAAGTGACCCATCATCGAATGACTGACCAGCAGGTAAAACCAAGAGCTGAATATCTGGGGGATCTTCATTGGGGTCAGAGAAGCGAGTATATAGCAATCCGGTTACTTCACATCCTCCATGAGTTAATGGACCTAAAACAATCAAAATAGTTGCCCTTAACTAATTGACAAGTTCGGAAGTGATAGGTCTGAGATCTTCTCTCGCTTAAGATGAAAAGAATACTAATACTGGAAAATCAGTCACCTTTTCCTTTGAAGACATAGTCCCAAAAGGACGAGGGATGAACTAAATTGGAAAGACTGAGGGCTAGCGAGGCATTCAGTAGAACAAGATCACTTCCTGTTGAGGCATGATCTTGAAGGTTTTTACCCACATAAGGAGAGGAAATTTTCACGGGAATCTACAAAATAGAAGGAAGCTGTAAGATTTGGGCGATTTTAGAAAATTAAAATAATAAATTGTTAAAATTGACTAACACCAATCTCAGAGAGGTGATCAGCTGGCCCTATACCAGATTGTAGAAGAATTTTAGGAGATCCAATAGCACCAGCAGAGAGAATCACACCATGCCTACATTCAGCATGGTGTTGACCATCAGCATTATAAAACACTACTCCCTTGACTTCATTGTGTTGATCTACAACAACCTGTATAAGAAAATAAGAGATACAAGGACATCAAATGCCGCAATTTGTAAAAATAACAGCTTCATGACAAGGGTTATTGTGGGTGGTGATTCACGCTTAAGTATATGACCACAATGTGGCCAATTTCAAAACAGTGTGAAAGGAACCTTACCTGACTAACATGAGAATTTGTTCTCACATGAAGATTAGGCAATTTTCCAGCATAAAGAAATGCAGCATCAGCAGAGAAGCGAGCACCGTTCAATGTATTTGTTTGTACTTCCATAAAGCCAGCATGGGACATGGTGTTCAGATCTCCAACAAAGTATCCTAATTCCTTTGCTGCATTTAATACTGCATCAGACAGTTCTGATTTCATGGGCATATCAGACACAGGCAACCACCCATCAGAATTATGGTAAGAGGCTTAAAATACAATGAACAACTTTAGAAAAGTGTAATTTAAAAGTATCATTTTTTCTTTTTTAATTAGGCCAAACTCACAATCATTTTTGTAGCAACCTAACTGGAGCTCTGATTTTTTAAAATAGTGTAACATACTAGCTTGAGAGTATTCCCAACTTTTCCAGTCTTTTTCATGTCCTCTCAGGTATACCATGTTGTTCAAGCGGCCAGATCCACCCAACACTCGACCTCGTGGCCACAAACTCACCTGAAAAATAAATTGGATTATAAGAATTTAGCTGTATTAGAGTTATTTGAACAGGTTATTTTTTTTTTTAATGTTCCTCACTCTGTTATTGAAAGCTCCGCATGAGTGTGTTTGGGACACAGTGGAATAGGACCAATCCAAATCAGTTCGCTGCCAAAGTGGCCCAAAGATAGGGATGTCAACAGTTCCCAAGGTGGCCCACCATGGAGGAGGGCCTCCTGCTTCCAATAATAAAATATTAAAACCATTTTGCGCTAATCTACCAGCTACTGTGGATCCTGCTGAACCTCCTCCGACTGTAATTAATACATTTAGAACAATTTTAACAATTTCAGGGAAATAATCTGAAGTAAAAACAGAGAATGAATGAAATACTGACCAACAATGTAGTCATACAAAACATTACTCTCACTTCTTTTGAGGGAAAACCGCTCTAAGATGAAATTACTCCAGGTCGATATGGATATAAGAATGCTCAAAACCAGAGCCCCAAGCCTGAATACCAGACCAAGCAGCAACATTATGCTCAGTAAGAGCTCTTCTGCTAAAAGTACGAACGGAGCTACTACTTGACAGTAAAGCGTTATGGAGATAAAGCCTCTTTAGCATTGACATTCTAACCCCGGATGTAGCTGCTGCAGACCATTTTGCACATATGCCCGACCTTGCAACGATGCGACAATGATAAGAAGAGGGCAAAGGAGGCCATTATCTTAGAACCGGCAGAATACGGGCAAAGAGGGAAATGAAGGAACAGCTTTACAGCATCATGTACAGAAAGAATGGGATGTATGATTAAAGCGCCCAGCGTCAACTGTCAACTTGACTTGCACCAGCTGGTCTGGTACTACGGCGGCACGCACGGGCGCGCCGGGCGCCGGCGCGGGAGAATGAGGGGAGGGGGAGGGGAGTCAACAACATCAACAACCAATCGACCAGCGCACCAGTGGACCATGTGCCTCGTTTGTCAGCGAAAGAATAGTGATTTCTTACTGTTTTAGTTTTAGTCCGGAACCGAAATGTTTACTAAATCGAAGCTTAAAGAAGTGTTCGTATTATGACAATTTTTAATTTCACTTGTTATTACTTATTAAGTGTTATTTTTATGTAAACTATGCAATACATAACCTAAACTTTGTTTCAAATATTGTTAACACTCTTTCCTCTTGACATTGTAGATTTGAAGTAGAAAGCAAGTTTGGGGCTATTTTTACCGGTGGCTCAGTGCAGGTGAACACTCTGTTATCATTTTTTGTCTCTTACATTTTTTTCTCTTTTCTTCAAAATGTTATTATTAATTTTCAACTAACATTATATTTTCTCCAAATTTTCCAGTGGACCTCGGACGGCAAACTTCTTTTTTGTCAGTGTGGATCATCAATCAATCTATTAGATGTTGATTCTGGACAAATTGCTGGATCTCTTGGGTGCACAGACGATGATGATATTACTGCTTCCGATGACATTGTGACGTCATTTGCCCTGAGTGCTGATGACCAACATGTAGTCTCGAGCCACAAAAGTGGTCTATTCCGACTGTGGCACATCCCTGGTATAAATTGCCCAATCTTGTACATTTTATTTTACTTTTTAATCTTTTAGTGCCAGCTGTAATGTTAATTTCCCTTAAATGCCTTCTCTCTTTCTAGAAAGAAAAGTAATAAAATTATGGAAAAGTGTACATAAAGGTCCTGTTGCCAAACTTGCATTGACAGCCAGTGGTACACTGTTAGCCAGTGGAGGTTCAGACTCTAGTGTTCGTCTCTGGGATTTGGTCCATCAATCATGTACCCACAACTTAATAGGAGTGCAAGGTGTTATCAGGTAAGTGAGTTAAGTTGAATTTCAGTTTATTCTTTTTATGCATTTTTCAAACAGTTTGTTCATGACTCAGTGTGCTAACTTTCCATCCTGAAAAATCTCGGAAGCTTCTGTTGGGAGCTGCTGACGATGCTACTATTGTTGGATGGGATGTTGAGACAGGCAAACCAAGCCTCACCTTGAAAGGCCATTTCAGCAGAGTGTGTGCATTAACTATCCACAATGACAACAATCATGTTATCAGGTGACAGAATTTGTTTTCTATTATTAATTTTTACAATATCAAATTATTCAAAAAAAAAAAATAACAAGAAAAAACAACTATTTAGATGATTTATCTATCTATTGCAGTTGTGGACGTGATAAAGTTGTCATTTTGTGGAATCTCAACGAGCAGTGTGCTGTGAGCACTATTCCCCTGTATGAAGGCCTAGAAGGTCTTGTTTTGCTTCCTAAAGGGATTTCACTTCCAGGAATTAAAAATAAAGTAGCAAATGATATGTGTGTAGCTGTTGCAGGGGAAAGAGGTGAGGTGCTATGTACTGTTTGAGAAGTTGTTTTTATCAACTCTGCTAGACTCAATTAATTTCTAATTCTTGTCTTTAATGTTTAGGTGTTATCCGAATCTGGGATTTGTCTGCTTCTAAAGAAATTTTTGTCCAGACAAATTCATTAGTGTTGAAGGCTAAAGAGGAGGGTAGCTTAGCAATTACTCAACTCCTTTGGAACCCTGACCGTAGTACTTTGGGAGTGGTTTCAGTGGACCACAATATTATACTGCACAACATAGATACTTTTCAGTGTATTAAACAGGTATTACTATTACTGTTCTCTTATTATTATCACTTTAATTTTACCAACTATGTAGATACTATACATTTGTTCATGTTGCCTAATTTTATTTTTTCCATTTATTAGTTTGTTGGCTTTAGTGATGAAATTCTTGACATTGGTTTCCTTGGTAATGACGATTCTCACATGGCTGTTGCTACAAACAGTACTAATGTAGCTCTGTATCGTGTTTCCGATATGAGTTGCTCCTTATTGCAAGGACATACTGATCTTGTTTTGGGACTTGCAACATCAAAGGTCAATCCTAAACTCCTTGTTTCTTGTGCAAAGGTATGAAGTGTACTAACTGCTCCTTTGAATTTGAATTTGACTTAATTATCTAATGTTTCCTTTGGTCATTCATTGGTCTTTTGTAACAGAAATATTCTTTTTGAAATGTTTAGGATTACAGTGTGAGAGTATGGTATTTAACAGATGATGGAACCACAGCTAAATGTGTTGGTCATGGTCAACGTCACACTGCTGCTGTTGGTGCTGTTCACTTCGGCCAACTATCTTGTGAGATATTTGCCTCAGCTGGTCAAGACAACTGCCTCAAATTATGGAAGCTACCCTCTAAATTTTCTGAAGGTTATTGCTGCGTTAGCTAAGATACTCCATGTTTCTACTTTATCATAGTTTTAAGTTCTGTTATTCTTTTTCCTCACTGACTTAATCCACCCCCCCCCCCCCCCCCCCCTCACAGATGTGCAGCCAGCTGTGCTAAATGCAACTTGTACTCAAATAGCACATCAAAAAGACATAAACAGTGTTTGTTTTTCACCCAATGATAAATTGATTGCAACTGGATCTCAAGACAAAACAGCAAAGGTGGTTACTAATTTTAATAGTAGACTTCGGGTCTTTAACCATTTATCTATCTGAAATGTTTAAATATCTTATTTTCCATCCTGTCAAGATTTGGAGTGCAGAAGACCTTTCTCTTGTTGGTGTGCTACGAGGACACCGAAGGGGTGTATGGTGTGTGAGGTTCTCCCCTGCAGATCAAATGTTGTTAACGACATCTGCTGACTGCACCATGCGACTTTGGTCTCTTCAAGATTTAAGTTGTATCAAGGTAGATTATTCTATTTGTTTTGTTTTGTGATTTTGTTGAATTCCTCTTAAGTTGTTGGTGTCTATTGCAGAGTTTTGAAGGCCATGATTCATCAGTGGTACGAGGCGAATTTTTAACATCTGGTACACAATTAGTCACAGGAGGTGCTGATGGCTTACTTAAACTATGGACAATTAAATCAGGGGAGTGCGTATTTACTCTTGACGAGCACAATGGACGAATTTGGGCTTTAGCTGGTGTGTACTTGAATCAATTGAGTTCTTACTTTAGTTAATATTCCTATTTTTGGTATATTTTATCTATTTACTGTTTCTCTTACTATTCTTCCGGCCCTACAGTATCAGCAAATGAGAGTTCCATTGTGACTGGTGGAGCAGACTCTTTGTTGGTAAAATGGAAAGATGTTACCGCAGAAAAAAGAAAAGCAGCCATTGAAGAAAGTGAAAAGCTTACAATCCAAGAACAGCAGCTTTCTAATCTAATCAATAATAACGAACTTCTTAAAGCTCTTAAATTAGCTCTAAGGCTTCAAAGACCCCACCAGTGTCTCACATTAGTTCAAGGTATGTAAAATCCTACCCAATTATTGAAATATAGTGTAATTTTTGTTCCAGCTTAGAATATCATAATAATTCTTGTATACTTTCATTTTAGGAATTCTGAAAAAGGGTGACATTCAAGGATTGAGTGAAACTGTATGCCAGCTCAGCCCAAGTCAACAAGAAGATTTACTAAAGTATGCAGTTCTATGGAACTCAAATGGGAAACACTGCTACACAGCTCAGGTATTTCTTTTGTAGCTAATAAGCTATTAAATTTATTTCTTAATTTTTTTAAATACGTTCATTAATGAGAATACAATTTTACCACCAGGCACTATTATCTGTCCTGTTAGAAGAGATATCTTCTGGAAAATTACGCTTGGAAGGTCTACGCAGTACTTTAGAGGGTCTCTTACCATACACTGATAGGCACTTGAGGCGACTTTCTGAACTTCAACAGGATCTTCATTTGCTAGCTTTCACTGCGAATTGTATGCAGCCTCATGCTTCATGAAAAATGTTACCAAATGCAGTTTTATCATTTGATGTTTAAAAATTGTCTTTAATTTAAAAAACTGATGAACACGACACTTAATAAAAGTTGAAAATCAGTGCGTCTGTGCTTTCCTTCCACTTCTACCACTAAAATGGTAAACCTATCAGAATAACCTAAGAGGATTTAAAATGATCCATATTTACAAGTGAATCAAAATTGTGAAGAGCAATAGCTCATTCTTCAAAACTAAGACCAAAAACAAAACCAAACCTACAAAAACTCAATTTTTAAAAAATACCGCCGTAGCTACGGAGGCTCCGGAAGCAGCTTTTGATTCATGGAAGGCGCCGCTGGTCCGCTGAATGTTTGGTGGTGGTGTGGTGGTGGTGGAGCTGAAGACCGGAGTACCGAAAAGTGGAAAAGTGAACATTTGTTTTGCGTGGTTTTATTTCCAGTCGTAATTTCGTCGAATTATGCTTTAAAATCTGAAAATCTAACATCTTGACTACCATGGAATCAGAACCTCCGAAAAGTGTGCTCGAGAAGGAATTCTCAGATATAGACGCCGACGGTGCTTGGCCGCTCATCTTTCAGGTAGCCTCTATGTTCTCAATTTTCCTGTTCGTTTCACATTTATCTCTTCAAGCTCACTACCTTGGCCACGATAAAGCTTTTGCGCTCAATTTGATATCATTATTAGTTATGAAATTGCTGTTGCTGCTGCTTTATGTCACTACCGTGCCTAATGATGTTTAGGCTATGTTTACCTCTTTAGCCTACTAATTACCTGCATTTGTTTGGGCACAAGTACATTTTTTATGTACATAAGTTTTAATATTTTCGTTCTTTTCTTATCGATCTCTCCATATCATTATGAGTTTACCATTGCAAGTTGATCTGATGTCTGGAAAATTGGATTCTGAGGTGCTAATGAATTGCTACTTTCCACTCCGATATTCATGTGAACCAATGAAATTCCTTTCCACATGTGTGGCTGTGGATTATTTTCTCCTTGTCCATTTGCCACAAGCTGAGTCCTTGCTTATTCTTTTGTAGTTACGTTCAAGAATGCGTGTGTGTGGGTGTTCTTTACCTCTCAATCTATATTTCTATATTTACATTTCCTGAATAAATGCGGTGGGATTTGTGATACAACACGTTAATGTATCTCTTTTGCATTTCAAAATCTCACTAACTGTGTAATTTTTTTAGCACATACGCACCGAATGTTTAAACCATGATTTCTCTACGAATGAGGCCAAAAAGAAACATAATGTGTGTTTAAACCGATATAGAGATGTAATTCCATACGACCACAGCCGCATTGTTCTCAACAGAGGTCCATGCGAATATATAAATGCCAATCTTGTCAAGGTATGTTCTATTTCAATCAATTTTTAAAATTTCTAATCTTTGTCTTATTGTCTACTTCCAGTACTTTGATGTGATTGAAATTTTGTGTTTTGTCATGTAGATGGAAAAAGCCAGGCGGCAATACATTCTCACACAAGGCCCACTGCCGACAACCACAGGTCATTTCTGGCTCATGGTCTGGGAACAGAAATGCAAAGCAATTGTGATGCTGAATAGGATTATTGAAAAAAAGCAGGTAGGCTGCTGATCTCACTTGTTGCTTTTGAGATGGCAAAAGTAAAGTTGTTACATGTGATCTTTTGTTTTAGATAAAATGTCATCAATACTGGCCTGATGGGAAACATCCTGGAGTTG
The DNA here is from genome assembly GCF_000697945.3 of Frankliniella occidentalis. NCBI lineage: Eukaryota > Metazoa > Arthropoda > Insecta > Thysanoptera > Thripidae > Frankliniella > Frankliniella occidentalis. The sequence goes on along the minus strand of NW_026267559.1, from coordinate 159,977 downwards.
ATGATATGTTGGATCTGCCAGATGTTGGCTTGCAAGTGTGTCACCTGTCTGAGAAAACTGAAGAATCATATTATATTACTAGAGTCTTCAGGTAAAAATTGTCTTTTATGTAGAAGAACAAAGTATTTTTGACATCCATTTTATGTCCATCAAAATGTACATTCTGAATTTTGTATTTTTGTTTAATTCCATTTTTGTTTTTGTTTTTTTGTTTTCTATGATCTTAGGCTGACAGACATTGCAAGTGGAGAAAGCAGAGAAGTTCTCCAGTTCCATTACATGACATGGCCGGACTTTGGGGTACCCCAGAGCCCTACTGTGTTCTTACGATTTCTCTCAATTGTTCGAAAAAGTGGAGCTCTGGATTCTGACGTAGGGCCTGCAATTGTTCATTGTTCAGCAGGAATAGGTCGATCTGGGACTTTTTGCTTGGTGGATTCATGCCTAGTCTTGGTACGTTGTTGGACCTGTACCCCTCTTGGAATTTAAAATAACATTGACTTGTCTGTATAATTTGTCTAATACTTTTAATTGCAGATGGAAGAGTATGGGGCTGAAGGTGTAAATGTTAGAGAAATTTTATTAGAAATGCGTCGGTACCGTATGGGCCTAGCTCAAACACCAGATCAGTTACGATTTTCTTATCTTGCAATTATAAAGGGCCATAATGATGGTCTAGAGGTAGATGATGTGGTAAGCAAGTCATTTCCTCCAGAAGCATTTTTATCAAAACTGGACGTATGCAATATAATATGGACAATTAATCATTATTTTCTATTTACTTTCATAGGAATGTGAAGACAATGATGTAGAGCTAGAGAATCAAGAAAATCACACAGATGAACCACCTCCTTTGCCACCTGCTAGGGTAGATTCCCTGATTACAAGACCAACTGCTCCAAGCATAGGTTCTCCACCATCTTCCCCTGATGAAGATTCTGTTTCAGAAGCAGATAGGTATGGGTTTGAATCACACAATATCTAAGTACTTTGTCACTGGTAATGTTTTCCACATGATTTCTTTTTGTATTTTAGCAGTGATGAGTCTGATTCTTCTGATGCCCCCACAAGGCCTCTACCAACTGAACCATACAGTGAAAGCATGCAAACTGATTCAGTCTCCTCTGAGCCGCCTAGTAGGCCCCTTCCTGAGTTGCCTGAACACATGAGCTCTTCAGATGAAGGTTCTCTTGATGTGAATTCAAGCCCAGACAGCCCTGTTCTTAGTGAGAGAAGTGAAAGGTATAGTTTCTCCGCAGTCTTTTTACCGTCTTTTTCTGTTGGCTTTTTGTCATCTATAATGTACACTTTTTCATATATTTTTGTTTCAGTGACGATGGTTTACGGAAGCGACGGAAGGTTGAGCGAGCCGAGCGGAAGGGGAAAATGCAGGAGAGACTTCAGGGCATGAAGAGGAAACAGCAGCAGGCAGATGATTGGCAGAAATTGAAGAGGTCTATATTTCAGCCAATGAATATTGGCCTCGCTATCTTGGTCTTGGGGGGAGGGGCATTGGTTTATTCTTATTATGCCAGCCGTTCTTAAGTGCATAGGTATTGGGTAGAAACTGTGGAGCTGGTTGCCTCATCCCTGTACCATTCTCATTTTCGTGGTCATTTAAAAACAATCAACTCTTGTTTTCAAAGAGTTACCTATTTGCTTTCACCTCCCTTTGATATTTTGTTGTTGCTTTTTTCACTTGTTGAGTCATGCATTCCCGGACCATTTTTTTTTTTTTACTTCAGTGCTCTGAAACTGGACTACTGTGATCTGCATTATCGAATTAGCTCTATCATTCCCATGTTGCATTTTTTAATTCTGATTTTCTTCTTGAGATTTCACTGTGAAACCAATGTAGGTCAGCAGTATATCTTAGTCAACTTGATCAATTTATTTTAAAGACTTTTAATCAATCAAATTGTCTGCAGTGTTTTTCTTATCAATTCTGAGAAAACTTTTCCAGATTTATTGTGTTTGGGTTCTAGCTGCCTTTTGGTTCAATGTTTATTTCAAATTAGTTTAGTCTAATTTTGCACTGGGTCCAAGCATTATTCCAAACTTATGTTGTTTGCCTCCTTTGCCTGTCTCTTTGCTGTCCTTTTGGCTGGTTTATTTTAGAGTGCCATCACTAGTAGATTTTTAGTATATTCTCATATAAATATATATCTATATATATTTTTATAGCAATTAATAACTCAAGTTCCATCATTTATGTTTCTTAGAGTAGCCTGTGTGATTCCCACTCTCATATTGACACATCTTGGTAATGGATGCGGTAGACACAGTATTTTTCTCCCTCGCATGAAAGGGTCAAAGTTTATCTGAACAGAAGCACAGGTTCTTCATTTTTACACTGGGCTTGTAAGAACTTAGTCTGCTTTCATAAACAAGACGTCTCAATATTTCTGTCAACTTGCTCTAATATTTAATTCTGAGAGCTGACCGCAGCAACTATGATGGAAACATGAGTTTATTTTGAGTTTTCTCTCAGCTCTACATGTTGTTCTTTCTTTTTTTTTTCCCCCTTACCGTCTTCTGTTATTTACAATGTCTAACAGATAACTCATGAGTATGTCAAGGAGAGTTTCATGTTTTTTTTATAGAAATATGTTGCTGAGTGTGGAGGCCACTGTCTATTTACCACTTTGGTATTTGGTTCTGTTCTCGTCCCTGTTGAATCCATGTTGGGTACTTTCTGTCCTCAAGTAACTAATCAACCACCCCTGAATCATGACTTCAGTTCATATAGTAGATGTCTTTTGGAAAATTTTGGCTGAAGTATTGTTTATTATTCTGCATTTTGTACTCAAGCAGTAAAGTTCTTGAAAGTAAAGTGCATATAAGGTCTTCCTTGTATAGCATTATCCGGCAATTTTGTTGGTGCCATTTGAATCTGCATTTAAAGCGAAAACTTAGTGTTTGCTGTGTGGTATATTGCCGCAAGCATGGGCAGAGTTGTAAGCGGCTTTTACTGTGTCTACCAGAGAGCAAGTGTAACTAATTCCTAACCAGGAGTTAACTGAGTTAACAGGTGTGTGTATTTTTACTTACCGGTATATATCTTATACTTCATGACCGTTGACAATTTCCTTTTACTTTAATTTTTGAAATTTGAACCAGTTTTGAGAGATTGAATGAAGCTCTAAGTCTAGAGGGCATTTCACTATGACAAATGTGTGAATGTCTACCAACAAAGTTTTCTCTGTATTTAAGAAAACAATCAAAAAGGTTTGTTTTTTTTTTCAGGGGGGGGGGGGGGGCCTTGATCTAAAAGCCTACATGTACTTTTGATCAGAAAGTAAAGAAAAGTTATCACGGAAACTTTACTTTGGGAAGCATTTCATAATTACCGATTCCTATTAAATGTGTGATGTAAGGGTTAAAAAAGAAAATTTGTTGGAACCTGTGCTTTTTGGATTAGTAATGATGGTCACTACCATAAGATTATATGTTTCATAGGGTTAAAGTGGGATCAAATTTCTGTGATTTCAAGGTCTTTTTCATTGTTTGCATGTGTGGTGTAAGGCACTCCACTGGTTTGCACCCAAAAATGATGACACTTCTTACCTTTTAGTAAAATAAGGTCGTAATTCTTATCCATTCATTAGTAGTAACTGTTGTTGGATGGGGTGTTGTCAGTCTGGTTAAAGATTTAAAATTTTCTGGCACACTAACCACTTTGAAGGTTAGTGTGATCTTTCTGCTAGCTGTCCCTGCTCAAAAGGAGAAAAAAATCAAACTTATTTAACAACTGAAAAATTATATTTTTTGATGGGGTAGCTGTACATGGTAGGTCTATTTTTTCAATTTCATTAGACATTAATTACAGTTAGTCCAATTTTCATGTCACACTTGTGTGAGGTATGAACTGATTCAAATTCCTTCTTTGAATATAAGCCCTTATAATAATAGAATATTATTCAAGCCTTTTTCAGGAAGCATTACACATTTTTTACCTCCCTTCGGAAAATTTTGGAAACTTGTGTCTTCATGTCATAGACTTCTTCATTTTAGTTTGTTTTTCTTGTCTCTTTAATTGTACAGTTATGTTTCTTTCCGAGAGGAAAAGAACACTATTAAGTTTATGCCCGAAACTTGCTGACGATTCATAATTTTATTTTGACTTCAATATTATTTTTTGTAACTCCGCAGTGCCATCATCAGCCTTCTTGCCTTTATTTAATATATGTGTGGTGAGGTATGTGTGCTTTTGGCACAAGCAAGAAATACAGTGCTCACATCCTCTGGTAGTTTCTATCTCTACATATCTTCTAGATTTCGTATGACAAAACCAACTGTGTACTCATACACTTTTGTTCAGTAAATTGGTGTAAAAATTTTGAGATATATTAGAAGTAATTTCAACTTCTTGCAAAATTAGCTGAAAAATAAACTAGAAACTTTTTATGAGGCCTCTGCGTTTTGAGTTCCATTAGTAATCATGATCATGTTAGATTTCAATATCTGATCTCACCATTCTATATTTCAGTGAAATGATTGTGAACAGTCCCATGTGGCCAACACAATATTCTAAGGGTTTTCATAAACCTTTCCTAGCTTGAGTTTGCGGTAACAGTTTATTCCAGCCTTTTACCTTCCAGATCATCAAAAGTTGCGAGACTTCAGGACATCAGCGATAGTACTACAAGTGATTAAGAAAAACAAATACACATCAGGATCAGAGAAAAAAAACACTGAAGTACTGCTTATATATTGTATACCCCACAGAAGATTACGAAGATATAGCAGTTAAAATTTGCTAATACGTAAGTGAGTATAAAGTGCGTTTTGAAATGCATTTTTAGTATGCCAGGCTCTTCATAATACAGTTGTTCTCAACTTGCCTCACAGTTTAATTGCTAAAATGCTTTTTCCTTCCGTTAATTATTTTGCTGTCTGTATAGAGATGTGAGCTCCTCACAACTGGTGTGAGTAATTTTAAAGCATTTAAATATTAGATATCAACAAAACTACCTAATTCCAGTTTCAGTGCGCGAATAGCAATAAATTAATCCTATCATCAATTTTATCTTGACACAGAAAATAATTTGTCATATTTGTCAGAGTAGTCACAATCTCTTTGAAAATCAATTGGAATGTGATGATTTTACATGGTTTTACTGTACCTGATGGTTCAAACTTAAAGTAGGATGAATAATAAAGTTAAAGAAAATGTTGAAATTGTCTATCCTTTAGAAACTGTCTCTCTCCTGCTTAGATTAATACAACCTGCAGCAACATTATTTCAACACTATTTTTTTTTTTAAATCACAGACGTACAATCGCATAACAGCAAATTTGCAATCAAAAAGCAGAGATAACTAACTGGTCACTGATTGATGCACTTTGCGGTCAATTTTTAAATATAAAGTAATGGCGCGTCGCGCGGGCGGGGCTTGAAGCTTGAGGTGCAATTGTTTTCTGTTTTTGTTGGTCTGTTGGTCTCCCTGTTGAAGGTATTTTAACTTCTTCATTCAAAACCAACTCCTGCCCCTGCTGCTTTTTAAATCTAGTCTAGTATTTACTCTATGGCTGAGAGCCCTTCTCGTTCGTGAAAATCGTAATATTTAGCCTCAAACAAAATATTGCAAATATAAGACGTCTATATTACGAATTCTAAAAGAGAAAACAATGAACTCACCGACACCACTACCGTCACATAACCTCTAAATTAATGATCCTTCTCTAGGTCCTTGAAGATTCTTTTTCTCCACCAATGTTGTTGTTGTGAGTTACATTTTGCCACTCTTGAAGAATTCCCTTGGTAAGCTGTAATAGAGGACTTACTGAAGTAAATCCCTTTAGTGTTGGAAGCTTTAATAATAATTAATAATTAATAACAAATTGGGTCTCAAAGAAAATTTTCATTCTGTTGAACCAGAATGGCAATGGCTACCAGGGTCAAACAGGAACCGGTGTCACCCACATCTAGTTCAAGTCGTGAACTCTGTAGCCCTCCTCCAGCTCTAAACTCATCGATTACAACTTCAGATTATGAGCAAAGGCAGGTGTATCAGATTATATTCTGCACCATCTGTTTGTCTTTGTAGTAATGGCTATTCAATTGTAGTTGTATAAATTTTGTCTTTAGGATACTATTACTCTTGCAAGGAAGTACCAAACCAATTTCTGATAAAGAAATCCAAAATGAAATACCAAATTTATCGCCCCAGGAACGAGCGGAAGCCATCAACAGTCTTTTGAAGCAGGTAATTAGCTGAATACAGCACATTAATTTTTATATATATCTTTTGATGAAACAAATTAAATTTGCCACTGACTCGGATCTTCTTGTAGGGATCTTTGGAAATATTCAAGCAAGGTGACAAATTAGTTTACAAGTACAAGGAGCCATCAAGTTCTTCCAACATTAAAGGCGCAGATAATGAAGAGAAGATAGTATATAGTATAATTGAGAAAGCTGGTAACAAGGGGATATGGATCAGAGATCTCAGATATGAATCAAATTTAATTGTGGTTACTCTCCAAAAAATTTTGAAAAATCTTGAGAACAAAAAAATAATTAAGGCTGTAAAATCTGTCTCGGTTAGTAATTACTTGATACTTTCTGTCAAGTAGTTATTCTAGGAGTAATTTGTTCTTCATTTTTATCAGGCTTCAAAAAAGAAGGTTTATATGCTATACAGTTTGGAGCCAGATAGTTCTGTTACTGGTGGAGCATGGTATAATGATCAAGACTTTGAATCGGAATTTGTTGATGTCCTAAACCAACAATGTTTTCGTTTCCTTCATCAAAAAAAAGAAGCTGTGAAGAACTGTAAAGATGGTCCAATTGCTGCCCAGAATATGGCTAGTGCATCATCTAAAGATGTTTGGAAATACATCTCTGAGTTAGGGATTAGCAAGGTAAAAGGTTTGAGCTTCTCTGTCATTATACCATTCATAAATAAAGCTCTTTCTCACTTGTTTTTGTGGTATTATATGCTGTAGGTCCAATTATCTGTCCAAGATATGGAAACCATTCTAAATACTTTAGTTTATGATGGAAAAGCAGAGCGAACAGTCCTTGCTGATGGTAACCACATGTACCGCGCTATTGAGTCGCTGCTGCCACCACCAGGCATTGTTCGGACCCCCTGTGGTGTTTGCCCGGTAATTGAGCTTGTTGAAACTGTATCCATGAATTACCCTTAGATATGTCTTTCTAAATATATTCCGCATCTGTTTCAGGTTTTCAACCAGTGCAGTGATATTGGATCAATAAATCCAAAAAAGTGTGTTTACATGACAGAATGGCTTGAATAAATACAATTAATTTAAAAAGATGGATATATTTATAACTGAATTAAAAAATAAAAAATCATGATGTTTAAGATTTCTTAATTACTTATACATCCATCAAATAAATACATTAAAACAGATCTTTAAAATTTCATAGTTTCAGTGTTAGTAATTTATAGTAAATAAAGCTAATAATACATGCATAGTGCCTACAGCAGGATGTAGCAAATACAAACATTCACATAGAATGTTCATTTTAAATTTTAACCTTTCCACTCCTTGTTCTGGGTGATGGTGTTTCAACAGAAGACCTAAGGGAACGACGAGCGGGCAAGGACTCTATACTGGGGGTCTTGGTTCGAGTTTTCTTCTCAGGGTGAACAGGAGTCGAGTTGTTTGAGGCTCCTTTGCTTTTGCTATGCGCCTGTTTCACTTTGCTTACAGATGGAGAGGAATCTGAATCAAGCCCCTCTGAACTAGTGGATTTTAGTGCTTCAGCTGGTCTCTTTTTAGTTGGTTGAGTCTTTGCTACAGAAACAATAGCAGCCTTCCCTCTCGATGATCGTGTTGTGGGTGAAGGTACTGAATCAGATTCTTCAGACTTCTCTCCTGGAATAACTTTAGAAGAACCTTCCTTACTGACATTTTTCTTCAATAATTTCTGTTTTAGTTGAGCTGCTGAGGAAGGTGAAGGTGACTGTCCTTTATCTTCTTTTTGCAGTGCCCTGCTGTGCAGGGCAGGGGATTGGTCTGAATAGGAGGTATTTGAAGGCTGTGGAGTTCCCTCAGAGTCTGATTGTGAAGTAGTACTTCTACGCGTAGCCCTTGTGGGGACAGAGGTCATAGACCTTTCTGGCAGTTTTTCAATGCCTTTCACCTGCTCGCGCCTTTTTTGCCTAGGAGCCATTCTGACAGGGGATATGTCAGATTCAACATCTGTGCTTGATGCACTAGTTGTTTTTTTGTTAATATTTTCCTGAGCATTTTGGCTTTTGAGTTTCTTTTGCTTATTGGGGTGCAGAGGTGCAGGAGAGGAGTCAGAGTCCGATGGAACGCTGTCTGAAACAGACCTGCTTTGTCCCTGTGAGACAGGCTCAGGTAGTGACACTCCAATTTTTGAGCGTCCAGATCTTTGTCTAGCCTGAGTTTCTCTCAAAGGCGATTCATCTGATTCAGTTTTTGATCGAGTGGTCCTGGGCTGAGTATCCAGAATTTTTCCAGATTGTTTAGCATCACCCTTGGCATTGCGATTTCTTTTAGGAATAGTAGAAGAGACGGCATCAACCTCAGGGCAAGAGGTAGGTGTCGATGAATCATCAGATGAGGGAGTCTTTTTCTTTTCATTCGAATTCTTGATCTGGGATTCACCAGAAGAACTTTTACATGGAGATGATCCATTTGAGTTCAGACCCTTTTTATCAATTGTGCTTTTCTGACCTTTGTTGGCATTCTTCTCCATCTTTGAACGAAGTTGTGCTGCTGAGACCGGGGGAGACTCTAGAGAATCTCTGTCTGTCCGATTTGCTATACTTCGTCTTGTGTTAGGTCGAGCTGGTGAATCATTGCTGGTGGAAAAGGAGCCTGAGACTTCAGAAGTTTGTGCCTGCGTACTGCTATCAGCTGTACTTGAAACTTCACTGGGTAAAGATTTTCTAATTCTTTTGGATGGTGGAGTAAGACGAGGTGATACAGTAGCAAGTGCATCAGAACCTTTTCCTGTAGGTGGGGTGATATTTTGGAAAGTTTTCAAAGTTGAGCCCTTTTCAGTTGGGTTAATTTGCCTTTTGCCACTTTGAATGTTTCTAGCAATGCTAGAGCTAGTGTCATTTTCTTTTCTTAAGTTTCTAGCATTCCTTGTAACAGTAGGTGAGTTTGTTTTCTGAGCCAGACACAGAGGGCTGGTTGCAGATTGGGCTTCCAATTGGCCCTCCACCTCTTTCGCCTTTGCACTTTTAGTGAACCGACTCTTCCTTATTTGATCAACTTGGGTTTCGTCAGCCTTTTTCCTTTTAGCCACAGGAGACGTATCATTGTCACCAGGTGCAGCACTTATGCCTCGATTGCGAGTTCTACTCCTCATTGATTTTCCATTCGTAGCTGGTTTCTTAAAAACATCTTCCTTCTCTCTCTCTTTGATTTGACTGGCTTGCTCTTCAGACTCTTCTTTTTCCATTTCTTCACCATCACTAGCCCTGTAATTGATGATAACAATTATTTTATAGTTTAACAAAGAAATAAACTAATGTAAAAATTATATATGAATAAGATTTTACTAACTCATCACGTGGTGGACTAGGTGGGATGATAATGTTAGAAGTTGTTGTATGATATGTATCTTCATCATCAGAATCACCAACTAAGGTGTGAGGATGAGAACCCTGTAGGTAGATAAAATTTATTAGATTCGAAGTTGTGATTATGGCATCAAATGAAAAGCACAAGGCATAAGAATTGAAGAACATTATATTCATTGGCTTACTTCAATATTCCTGTTATTTGTGTCATTACACTGAATAGAACCTCTGACACTTTGAGTGGCTTCCAGCTGGCTGGAAGCTGCTGTATTATCAACCTCTGTTGTTCGCATGGAAACATTGTCAGCAGCAAGTTCTATAAGTGTTCTGATTTTATCAAGGGACCGAATAAATAACTTTTCCTTTGAAATATTGAAAATCTGAAAATAATATAAATTAATTGATTCATTAAGTCAAGACTTTCATACTTTGTCACTCACTGATCATAAAGAGGACACTTACCTCTCTGACCCTTTTAACAAGAGTTTTCAGTTCTTCCCGGTACACAGCATCATCTAATGATAATTCCAAGGCAGACAGTGCTTTTAAGAGAACAGCAACATTTGTGCTATCATCACAGTCTAGAATAGCATTACAAATGGTTAAGGCAAGATTGTTATGAATGTGACTCATCTGTAAAAGAATTTACAAAGTTAAGCAAAAGTTAAAAACCACCTGCACATAATTCAGAGAGAATAGATTTCCCTCACCTTAGAATGATACTTATTAATTCCAGGTCTTGTAAGATTTAACAGAAGACGAGAGACACTCTCTTTATCTATTTGAGTGAGAGGGCTAGTAACTGGAGCCTGCATTAGAGTTCGCAAGGTAGGCATGAACGCTTGTTCCAAGGTTTCTTGACTACGAGGACATTGACTAGCATACAGAGTTAGGAAATAACTAAGTGGCTGTCGCAAGCTTTCATCTCCATCTGATAACAAAGAGTTATAGTAAGATTTAAAGTTCAGTCACCTATCCTTAGATAGAAAAAAATAAAAGTAAATGAGCTGGTTTACCTGTTACAGGACTGTACCACATTAAAATGAGACGAGACAAAAGAGCTGAAGATGTGATACGGCAGGCCATAAGGAGCTTATATAAACCTACCATTGCCAAATTGCGCATAGACGTTGACTGGAAAAAGTTCAACATTAGTTCATACAACATAGATCGATCATAGTCCTGAATCTTTGTAGCTAGGTAATACTTACAGCACTATCAAGGAGAGATGTCAACATTGAGATTAAATTAGAAGTATTTCCACTTGATCCACTGGAGAAAGTTGTCTGAGTTTCTTGGCTTTCATCTTCCTCTGTATCAAAGTCATCATCACACATATCAGTTGGAAAAAGATTCTTCTTCTTTCTCGTCTTCTTCTTTGTAGATACCTCTCCTGCGATAGAGCATAGATTGAGATTTAAAGAAACAATGACATAAAAATAATGTAGAATTTATTGGCTAAAAAAAATTACCATTTTCCTCTTTTTCAAGAATTTGGAAGGTTTCCAGACCATATTGGAGCAGGAGATCAAAAGTCACTTTCAGGGCTACTTCACAGACTTCATCATTGGCAATCTAAAAAGATAAGGAGTCATGCAAAAGTTGCAATTACATTGATAAGTATATAAATAGGAAGATAGGTTGGTCACATGCACTAAGTTACACAATTACAAGAATAATTGGAGGGAAATAGTACAAAAATAAACTGAAGAAGGATACCTGGAAACAGAACATGAAGAAATTTTCTTTGGCCAACGTCTTGTCAAGAAGGGAGAAAATGCCCAAAACTTCTAAAGCTTTATTCCTTATGATGGGAGTTCTTTCTTCCTGTAAGAAAAAACTGTTGTGTATAACGGATATAGGCAATAACAGCTAAAACAGATTGTAAAAAGGCATACAAACCTCCAAACATGGCAGGATAAAATTTTGCATTAATGAACGAAGAGTAGCAGAGAGGCTTTTCACAGAGTCTGACTGGGTCATCTCCCTTACAATACGTAGACATTTACGAAGTGCTAATTCATCTTTCACCGAATCTCGAATCTAAACAATAATTATTACACACAAGAAATGTTACATCAAATACATATTCTGTATCAGACTAAATACAACAAAATAACGTACCTCTACTCGAGTTGGAGGGGGTGGCAGTGCAGGAGTGCCTTCCATCAAAGTTTTTAATTCACATTGAAGGGTTTCACACTCCTCTTGAAGCTTTTGGGCTTTAGTATAATTTTTTTCTCTGACGGCATCATCTTGTTCTTCTTTCAATTCATTAATTTTTACACGAATTGAAGCTTGCTAAGAAGGAAGGATTTCATAAATTAAACTCAAACATAATAAACACTTTAACAGAGAAGGGTTGTATACACCTAAGTCTAAGACCCCCCCTGCGTATAAGACCCCTCCCACTTTCAAAGCCTCCATTGATAAAAAAGAAACTTAACGGGGGGCGTGTATAAAGTGTTTTTAACGTGTTTCCGGGCTTCTGAAGTGTTTGCGACCCGCCTTGGCTTAGCCTGGGCGTATAAGACCCCCCGCTACTTCCGCGATGAATTTTCGGTGAAAAAGGGGGTCTTAGACTCAGGTGGATACGGTAATGTGACCATGCTGCTGTAAACACATGTATGTCCTGAGCAACATACCTTGAGGTCCTTTTGCCTCTGTTCATCAGCAGACAGAGGTGGTGCTTGAGGTGCTTCAGGTTCAGCTTCTTGTTCTGTCATTGGCTCTCTTACTTCAGATATTGCCTCAGCAAGTGCCTGAAGACGGTCCTCCACTTGAGGAACAATTCTGACCATAAGTTGAATAATGACAGGCACAACAATTTCAGGTACAGAGTTGTTTGTTAAAAGATATAAACATAAATCTTTTAAATTGGTTCTGGAAGAAAATTCAAGTTACAATAATAATAAATTAAATCCATCATAAACTGGAAAGAACAGACTCATGATAAAAGCGCACCTTCCCATTTCATCAGCCAAATCGAAACCTTTGCAAAGTTCCAGTAATTGAATTAAAATGTACTGGTGTTGAAGTACCACCCAATGCTCTGCTTCGGCAAGAGACTTAGTATCATGATACCTGGGAAAGAAAGAGCACAAGGGTGAGTAAAATATTGATTCAAGTAAAGATTTCAAAATCATGTACCATCTAATATTTTACTGTTTAATGTAATTGCAGAAAGTTGAGAGCTCAGGTAATAGTTCTGGAAGAGGCTCATCAATAGGGCGGTCATCAGCAATTTCAGGGTGGGCCTCAAGATATTCAGACAACAATCGCCAGTACAGAACATTCTCTGGACTGAGCTCCTCAATTGGTATCACTTTGTCCTCATTTAACAAATTAGTGAGCTCTTCTAAAACTGCTTTCAAGGGCTCAGATCTGAAATTAGTAAACAAATGAGAAAGTGAGCTATTACACTTGCCGCCATGTATAAGTGCATGTCAAGTGTGTTAAAATCAAGCAGAGCACCAAAGCACTTACTTGAAAAGAGCTCGTAAAGCTATGGATGATATTTCAGTTGCATTTTCACAGTCCAGAGCATGTAAAAGTGACAAGAAACTTCCTTTGTAAAATTGGAGCCAAGCTGGTAGCATAGCTTTAGAAACAGCATCACGAACAATAGCTACAACCAGATAAATATTTCAGATTATTTAAGAATTAAAAATAAAGATGTCCAAGTCAACAGTCAAAGCAGGCATAACTAAATTGTACCTGCATGATCTTTCAGGCCATCAGTGAGAAGTCGGACTCTTTGTATTATTGTAAACCTCTGGACGCTTAACTTGGAAAGACTTAAAAATGCAGAACGCCGCACAGTATCTTTAATATCATGAGTGCGTTCAAGAATACCCCGTACAGATGGGGCAGTAATAGCAATGTTTGTGAGTACAGCACGACGTACTTCAGCACTGGGGTCAGAAGACATGTGAAACATGAATGCTGCAACAGAAATGTAAAATGAAACTGGCTACACACAATGGTATCCTGCACAAGTAATCAGATTTTATGAAAAAGATGGCTAAACCTTTCATTACTGGGCAAGATGCATCAGCTGGATCTTGCAACCGATGGAGAGCCAAGACAGCTTGCATGCGAACAGCAGGGGCCTTATCCTAAGAATATGAAGCCGAAAATTAAAATAAGCAACAAATTTAAAAGTACTGAAATATAAAAATCAAAAAAACTACCTGCAATCTTTCCATCATGCATTCACTAATTTGATCACACAAGTCATCATCAATACACGCTTCATTCCCTAAACCATTCAGAATCCTGTTTATGAACTGGCAAACTCTGAAGCGAATTGCTTGGTAGTCAGAGTTGTGGTTCTAAAGCGAAAGGAAAAGAAACAGGAATGGTCAAATTTCATTAATTTATGAGGACTTTTGACCAAATATTTGTAAAACAGCTTACCTCAAACAAAAATTTTAAAACATTGAGAGCAAATGGAGATATCTCTTCGTCTTCTCTCTCTTCCTCTTCAACATCGACAGGGACAGGTTTCGATTGAAGGTGGGAAGCAATAAATTTGGAGGCAAAACTGAGAATATTTTCCACAGGTCGAAACTTTTCCCCTTGAATCAGAGGCACTTGTAAACATTTTATGTATTCATTCGAGAAAGAATCGAGCGAATTCTGAAACACCAAAGAAGCTTGATGTTAGACGTTCAGGCAGTGATGACAGTACATTATCCAACACACACACACACACACACACACACAAAATACAGTGATACAAGAGAAGAGTAATGCTTGGATGAATCGGTCAAGAAAATGAAAGGAAGACAATCATAATTGTAAAGAAGGTTACCTTTTCGTACAGTTGCCTTAATTGTTTGCAAAGTCGTTCATGGGACGTTACACTAAACTGGGATTGATGAAATATTTCCTTCATCCGCTTCACGTCTGTTGAATTCATCTTCCTATCTTTTTCTGCACTTAATTTTTTAGCTCAGAAATAAGGTTCGCTGCATTCTTCAGAGACGCGTCTGTTTGAATGTTTTCGTAACGATAACGATGTCAACTGTAACGGTTTCCCGCCAACATTGGCGCTAAGCCAACTTGAAATGTTTATGGAAGGCGTCGGGTCGGAAGCAGAGCAGAAGCCCAAAACCCAAACTTCTACAAGGCATCCGGCATTCAATCAGCAACAACTCAAAGTTGTGTGTCATTCTCGTGATTTCGTGTGACAGTTCTCTAATTTTCCGATAATAATGGCCTTGATTGAGCCCTTCGCCGGCCATACCCCGATGCAGGCCCAGCGGTTTTCTCCCTACTCGGATAACGGAGGGTACGTGTAAAATTTGTGACTACTGTACATTCGGACCGTGTCAGCAACCCTAAAATTGTATATATCTATACTTTTTCTTACATTCGTTGTTTTGAATTGATTACTGGAGTCAACTTCTGTATTATTTGAAAATTTTTCGAACAGATATCTATGTCTTATTTTAAAAAGATGTTCTTGTTTGTTGTTCAGTTGAGGTTATGACAGTTACCTGACTTACCTGAAGTTACCTGAATTACCTGACTTCTAATACCTCATGCTTTCCATATGATTTTGCACAGTACTATTGTGGCCATCGCTGGGGAAGACTTTGCTGTGATCGGTTCAGACACTCGTCTGACTGTTGGCTATTCTATTAACACGCGTGAACAGAGTAAGCTCTTCCGGCTCTCTGACAAGACAGTTCTTGCGTCCTGCGGATGTTGGTGCGATGTCTTGACCCTGACCCGTGTCCTCAACGCTCGCTTGCAGGTTTGTGTAATTATTTTATTAATTGAAATTTTATCATAGAATTTTATTTTTTTATGCACAATGCTCTTTGATTTCATAGATGTACAACCATGAGCATCAGAAGGAAATGAACACTCCCGCTGTTGCGCAGCTCCTTTCTACTATGTTGTACTACAAGAGGTTCTTTCCTTACTATGTGTCTAATCTACTTGCTGGATTAGATGCTGAGGGCAAGGGTGCTGTGTATCATTATGACCCGGTTGGTCATTATGAAAGGAATCAGTATTACGCGGGAGGCTCGTCTAGTGCGTTACTTCAGCCATTCCTCGACAACCAGGTGATTATCTAGGCATAGCTAAGCTACTTCTGTGTGATTGTACCCTAATCATATGTATTTGTAGGTGGGCAAGAAGAACATGAATGGAGTCGTGCAAGAGCCTATAACTCGGGAGAGAGCAGTTGCCATTGTGAAAGATGCCTTTATATCTGCTGCAGAGCGTGAAATTCATACTGGTGATGCTATCATCATCAACATTATTGACAAGACAGGAGTGAAGGAGGAAAGATTTGCTCTACGTAAAGATTAAAATGTTTGTTTGGTGGGGTTACTTTCAATTGGCATTAATAAAGATTTTTACTTGTAATTCTGCCTTTTTAATCGGACAAATTAAAGACAAATCTAGGAAATATTGTTTAAAGGAAATTTCTTATTTTTCAATGTGGAACAATTCATGCACATTGTGGTGCTACATTTAATGACAACAAAATATTACAGGCTTGATGAGACCAAATGACTTGCAATTTTAACAGAAACAGTGCAATTCAACAATAATGGTCCCTATGATTCAACTTTATCTTGCCATCAAAAATGCCAGTAGAGATCTTGTTAATTCAAAAAAAAGTATTAAAAAGTTGAATTATGCTTGACACCTCAAACTGCAAACTTGTCAAAACAAAGTGACAATCAGTCCATGCACAAAGGGTGTAGCAGGACGGTGAAGCTTCTTCTAAGCCCCCAGGGACAGTTACTTCTTGGTCCCAGGGGGCGGGAGGGGTTGGCCCAGGTCCTTTCCACGCAATTTTATACCTATTCATGAGGTAAGTGGAAAAGATGGTTAAGAGGACAATCAGCAGCCCTTACACAAAATCAAGAATTACGAGAATTAAATATGGTCTTACCAATGGCTCTTTCGATCTTTCCCAAAACAACCTGGTTAGGAATACCTCGCCCAGCTTCGTAATCATTTACAATTTGAGGCTTCTCGCAAACTTTCTGAAATAAGAGTAGATTCATTGCATATGCCTCAAATTGAAAACAAATTTATGAAATCAAAATTTTGGATTAATTCACTTACAGTAGCCAGGTCTTTCTGGCTCCAGCCCTTGGACTGTCGCCCCTGCATGATGAGCTTCCCGATATCCAGTGGAACTTTATCATGCTTCAACTCTTCTGTCTCTCTGTCAAGTTTTGCTGTATTTTTTGTTGTAACAGTGTGCTTATTTTGACCACCTCCCCCTGAAAATTATAAACAAATTAAGTCTATGCAGTGCATATCATCACCATTGAGGAATAATGTTCAGAACTCACATTTTTGTTGGGTATCGACTGCCACACCCTGTCGACGAGCAGCATTCACAGCCTACAAAGAAAGAAATAAAAACTGTAATACAAACGAAATGCCGCATGTAAGATATACCAAATACCGATCAAGGGATGTTTTATTTGATCCAAACATATAATTTTCATGAGAAAAGGAGAGTGAAATGAGAAATGTACATTTCACAATATGGCGTCTATAATGCGTCACACATTGATTTAAATTGTGAGATAAGATTCTATTGGGAAACAATGATAAATATCGATGCGTGCTACAAAGCGCTAAAATACGCTGCTTCCAAGAAAATTCTGGAACTCCCGCACAGCAAGTGGCCACAGGCATGGCACTGATCTTCAATGGACACAACCTTATATTCATATTTTTCTTACCTGTTCACTTTTCGCAGCTGAGGCTTTCTGAGGTCTCTTTTTAAGAATAGTGACAGTATCCCAGTCCGACATGACAGCAGGTTGTGAAATTCCACTTGAAGGAAAACAATGAACCAAATACGAACCCCTAATCTTTAACTAGGCTATAACCTGTACGTACGACGAATTTCGTAGTGCGTGTGTATGTGCGACGAGACAACTGTTGTGGTGTGGCGGAGTGGGGGTGGGGGCTGACGGCTGTGAGACACTGGAACCAACTGGGATCTGGCATCCAGGGTTTTTTGAATAGACGTAGTACAGTCGGAGAAATGAAGTGCTCCAACGGCTGAGGGCTGAGGGAGGTTTGGCTCGTTGGCTTTGCTTTGTACCAAAGTAAAGACTTTATCAAGACTTTATTATTATTACCTAGTTTAATGTGATGTAATAATGCAGTAAATGGATCTTTATATTCTTTATTGTATTTACACAAAATCTATAGTACTCATAAGTAGAAAAATTAAGTTAGTGTTTAATTAAATATTCTGTTGGACAGTATATGTAGACATTGTGACAAATACAATAAAAAAATGTGAAAATAAAAACACAGCAATAAAAGAAAACCAAACAGGTACTTGAGACATCATAAAGAGTAGTTCAAATCAGAATTTGAAAAACTTACTTCAAGGAACAATCATTGGGTGCAACACAAGACAAAAAATGAAACAAGTTAAGACATTTTTACATTTTTGACCAAAAATTTTCAAAATGCATTGAGTAGACAATGAATAATGAAAAGTACCAAATGTAGAAAGATTTGTCCTATTCAAAATTGAGATCCAATCATACATATTCATGCAACAAAAAAAAGAAGGAAGTGAAGGAAAAACTCGAGCACACAAACAAGGACTGAAATAAAAGACTGGAACCCTTTAAATTAAATACCGTAGTTTGTTTAGTTGCAAACAGATGAAAAGAGTGAAAGTTTCATCAACCACTAAAGTAGATGCTGAATCTCTTGGTAGTATAGTGTAAACCTCCCCTCTTTGGTAACATGCAATACAATTAAATTACACATTTCCCCCCAGAAAATGTGTAAATGATAAAGGGCTGACACAAACTTTGGTCAAGAATAAGAACTAAATATATAGCTATACAATTTACACTGAGATGTACTCAAAACATGTTCCATAAAATGACACTACTCCAAAGAATTTCATTCTTGAAGAAAATACATTTAATTCAGTCAGTCATTTTTGGTTAGGCAATTGATTGTCATTTGATAAAAACAATTATAAAATAAAATAACATAACAAAATATGGATAAAATAAAAAATTTCAAAGACAATATTCACGGTTAGTCAGTAAAATTATTTTTGATTGTTTAACCTTTGAGTTAATGCAAACTGATACAATATTTTTTTTTTAAAAAACAACGAAAACAAGCAACAGTGATTAAGATCTGAACTGTAAACACTTTTAAACACAGTTGCACGCAGAGAGTTATTAATGATTCAACAATCACCAACAACGCCTCTGTAATAAAAGAAAAAGTTAGAATTTACACAGGTAACACTGATGGCATTTCATTACATGAATGGATGGATGGTAGCAAAGAATAGGCAACAGGAATGTGGCGGAAAATATTTAAAAAAGAAACCAAGCACATTCTTACACTTTGTAGAAGTTTGGAGGAATGAGACTTGAAACAGAAAGACACAATAATAATTGCACATTAACCGGGGGAGCGAATGATTAGAAACAGCTTACACACAGCATTTATAAGAATTATTGCCATTATTGATTACCAGTACGTAATATCCAGTACGTATGTTAAAAGAACGCACATCTGCAGGTATACTCTTAAAGCTTGTTTAACCACAAACCCCACAACTGAAAAAATTAATACTTAATTTCATTATTTATGTCTTTGTTAAGTCAATACAATGCAATTGTGAACTAATTTCATCCACTCTCATGATGATTGTAAACGTCGATATGTTTCAAGGATTTCTGGAGAACATATGTAGGTAGTTCCATTGGCTGACGACTGAAGTTGAATGACAGCAGGAGATGATGATGGAACTATTTGCTGAATGATATGTGGGAGAAGATTGTTTACACCGTTGGTTGTTGGAACACTAGCTTGTATAGTCACTGGCATTAGATTATTTCTGTCTAATATTTGCCCTAGCTCTTGACATTGCTGAATATCAGAATGATGAGGTTCATTTTGAGGTTGCGAGTGCCCATTAACATGTAACTGTCCTAAAGGATCTTCCTCTTCCTCCTCTCCCACACATTGGTTGAGATTTTCATCTCTGTCCTCAATATTTGCATCACTGGAATCACTTCTGTCATCCTAAAACACAAAGGATTATTTAAGAACATGGTATGTAAGGAGTTTTATAACGATGAGTCTTAGTGTAGCGAGCAATACCTTTTCACTACGATTTCTCCTGATTACTTTTCGGTGTCTCAGCCTATGCGAATCACAGAAAGCCTTGGTGGGAAACCCTTTACCACACACATCGCATTTAAACGGGAAGTCTAAAGGGTCCATAGCTATTCCTCCACTGTCACCTTCTACAGCAATTCCATGGCAAGCCTAGATGAAGATTAGTTGTAAATGAAATTATGAATAAGTGCAAGTTATAGATAGTACATCTAGAACTACAATTAGAATAAAAAACAATCTTACCATATGCATTGTATAGTAGTGTTTTACAATGAAAGATTTACCACAAGTTTGGCAGTTAAACGGTCCCTCAGTTGCATGAGTTTTACGATGTTTATGTAAGTTATCCTTCCGACTAAAGTTTTTACCACACTGCTCACATGGAAATTGTTTTTCACCAGAATGACTCACAGAATGTCGCAGGAGATGTTCCTTTCGAACAAATGTCTTGTCACAGAACTGACATACATAGGGTCTTTCACCTAAAATAAACAAAAAAATTAAAAATAGATAACATTTGACATATAAAGTAACTATTATAATCTGAAGGGAGACCTTACAAGAGCAGAAGAAAGCTAAAGATTACTAGCTTACACCTACCTGAGTGTAGTTTCTGATGTTGAAACAGATGTTCTTTCCTCTTAAACAGCTTTGGACACTCATCACAGGAATAAAGACTTTTCCCATCCAGGTCTTCGCCTCCGGCCCCACTCACAACAGCCTCTATTGATGAGCACATTGAGTCCTGCCTGTCTTTATCTCCTTGAGATGAAACATCATCCCTCATGTCATCATGTAAATCCTCTTCAGGTTCAATTTCACTACCAAACTGTAATATTGGAGATGTAAACTCAGATTGGTTAATTTTATGATCATTTTGAAGTTGAAGCTGCTGTTGTCGGTGCTGTTCCTGCAGTTGTTGCTGCTGCTGATGTAGCTGCTGTTGTTGTATTTGTTGCTGGTGTTGTTGAAGTTGTTGCTGCTGTTGAAGTTGTTGTTGTTGCTGCTGTTGGATGTGTTGGTCTTGTTGTTGCTGGTTTTGAGACTGCTGCTGGTGAGCTTCAAATTTAGCTGTGTCTCGCTTCCTTTTTTTCTTTTGCGGAGTCAGAGTCTGGTCTACTTTTTGTTGGAGTTGCAGCCGTTGTAACTGCTGCTGCTGCTGCTGCTGTTGCTGCTGTTGCTGCTGTTGCTGCTGTTGCTGCTGTTGCTGCTGTTGCTGCTGTTGCTGCTGTTGCTGCTGTTGTTGTTGCTGCTGTTGTTGTTGCTGCTGCCTTTGTTGCTGCTGTTGTTGTTGTTGCTGCTGCTGCTGCTGCTGTTGCTGCTGCCGCTGTTGCTGCTGTTGTTGTTGCTGCTGCTGCTGTCTTTGCTGCTGCTGCTGTTGTTTTAGCTGCTGTTCCATTTCTTGCTGCTGAAGGGATTGATTTTGAAAGAGCTGTTGGATTTGTTGATGATGTAGTTGTTGATTTTGCTCTTGTTCATGATGCTGCTCATCGTGCGGTGGTTGGGCAGGTATTATGTTCTGTTGTAAGCCAACAATGCGTAATCCACCTGGTACAGCAGGGTCTTTGACCACAGTAGCACCATCCACTAAATTCATTTTTAAAAATTCACCTAATTGAGCAATTGATGCCCTGTAGTTGTAGATAGATAGAAAGAAAAGTTAGTGCTTATGGCAATAGTATGCAATTATCATTTAAACTAACTATCCTATATAAAGTAGAGTTGTTCTACCTTTGAAGTTGTGGGTTAGTTGGGTCAGTATCTTTTATATTAAAATGAACCATCAATTCTTGTCCAGCAAAAGTTATAGTTTGGGGCTGCATGTGAGCCTGAGGAGCATGTTGAGATTGTTGAGGACCATCACTGCTTCTATCAGATGTAACCTAAAACGATAAAAAAATGAAAAACAGTAACGAAAGACACCAGATGCCCTTGGTAAAAGGATATGACAGTTTAAATTTTCTAAAATAGTTGTTTATTATGCACTTACTACTTCAGGTTTGGTGTCAATCTTTTCTAGTGATATTTCTGAAGAAGACACAGCATTATTTAAGTAAGTATACCTAGTACCATCACTAGCTTCTAAGACAGGTGTGGCAGATGTGCCCAGTATCTGTAAAATAGAAGATGATAAAACAAAAATAGTATGCAATAAATAGCAGAAATATAATTTTTTTTAAAAAGTAAGAAAAATAACAGCAGTTAAGAGCCTAGACAAGAAACATACAGGTTGCAGACGAGCCGATTCTGTATCAGAAAGTATTTGTATTCCTGCTGCGTGGATGAGATTGGAAAGACCATCAGCACCAACAGGTAAGACAAGAGTTGGACCTGGCACTTTTCCTGTTGTTGGTGTAATAATTTCAGGTTTACTTGGTGATATTTCTTTGGCGGGATAATTTTCACGTACATATACCTAAGCAAAAAGAAAAGGAGCATTTATGAACCTGCATTAATCCAAACCCTTGGAATAAAATCTAAAAAAGTAAGAATCATACCATAGCTGCCTGCCCTTCTTTATGGTCTTCTGCTCTAATAGTAGAGAAGTAACTTTCCAGCATAGCTTCAGCATTCACACAAGCTTCTCGGAACTCAAAGAGGTTCTCCAGCTTTTCAACACAGCTGGAACACACAATCTTCGGCAAGGAGTCATCCTCTGCTACCTTCAATGAAAAGAGAGATAACATATACAATCAATTGAGTAGGAGAGGACGAAAAGTTAAATGGCATACAACAAAATTTTACATTGTCAGACAAATTTGTGATCTAGCTCAGTGTCCTACATACCAAAATAGTAACCTAAATTACTATGGTTGTAGATTTCAAAAGACATTTAAACAAAATCTTGATTCTTGAAAAACTACTTCAAGTCGCGAAGAAATAGTTGATTGAATGAAGCAAGGCAAAAATTGGAGTAACAGTTCTACATACTGTCATATACATATACATCATTTAGGTTAGGTTACCAATCACAAGAAAAATATACTGATATTCGAAAAGACAAACAAATGCCACTGTCTCCCAGTAAGCTGCGTAATTAAATGCAGGATTCTAATGTTTCAGATTTATTGAACAGCACAAATGTAAACATTACAAATGACTTAAAATACCTGAAGGGGGAGACATAGAGGAATTTTGTTGACAAGCTGCCGTCTGCGGCCCTCCTCCCGAAAGATGTGCATTTTAGTTCCTTCGGTAGTTGTGCACAACCGGCACAATTCGTAATAATTCACCCTTTTGTACCCCGACATGGCCAGTCACAATAAATCAAAACAATAACAAACGCAGTTCACACTACATTCACTGCTCTCATGACGACATCCTTCCCTCCTTCCCTTCGTTCCCCCTCCCCTCCCTAACCCCCACCTCCACCCTACTCCACCCCCACTTTCCCCGATTCGCCGAGGATCTGGACTTGAGAGCTCAATCTACCCCGAAAGCTTGAGGCTAGGGCGGGCAATGAAAATGAGCAACTTTTACCACTCATTGAAGAAATCCAGTCTCTCCTTCTTACAAGCCCTCTTGATATACAATTTAAATTCAAAAGAAAATTGTTGCAATGTATATTTCTTTTTTTGTTTTTACACGAAACAGGGTTGACAGCGGTTGACAGATTTTTCTGTGAGGGTGTTCGCAGCCTGGATCGCGAGGGCAGTGCGTTTGTCATCACGTAATGGACGATGAGAGATATGTTTGTTTTCTCCAATCTCTTAGGCTTAAGCGCTGTTTGATATGATTTTAAGGCTGCAAGTCCTGCGCGAATCAAGTTTTAAGTGTCGTTGTGAGTGCAAGTTCTTCGAATTCGACGGGGTGACCGACGAATGCCGCGCGCGGCAGGACGGGAGCGTAGCGCAAGGTGGTCGACAGACATGCTCCGCTGATTGCTGACCCCAAATGAGTGTATTTTGAAGAGCTATGAGTAGAATCGATAGCCGGGCGGACAGCTTTCATAGCTTGTGCCGCCTCTGTGCGTCGTACGATGCGGTCAAACTGGAGATCTTCGGGGAGGAGGGCAAGGAGAGGAGTCTGGTGGAGAAGATACAGACCTGCCTGCCATTCCAGGTACGTCTACGTCCTGCCTGCGGGTCTTGCACCTGCCCGACGTCCTGGTCTGTCCTTCGCCGAGCCCCTTTCGTAACGTCCGCCTCGACCGACTGACCGACCGCTCTCTGAAATGGAATGCGGGAGCTGTTTCGGCGAGGAAAACGCGGACAATGCAGTATTTATGAATGAAATAAAAAATCTTTTTACTAAAAAGTCCTGCTGGCGGGGAGAGTCCGGCTCGCACCACCCCCACCTAGCCGTCGGCTTTCACGACGTCCGAACGGGGCACACCATGTCGTATAGTGATTGTCTCCCCACAAGCTAATGATCTACCTCCCCTGTTGTTAATGTCTAATAAAAACATACAACTTCCACCATGACCATTTAAAGATAATTTTAAAATTAGTTTTGTTCTAATTACACTTCTGAAATACAAAACAAGTAAACTGTAGAGAAATATATGGAAGGAGTTAAGGAACACACTGCATTTTCCACAGAATCTGGGTTTCATTAGATGAAATTATCCTGTGATGCTCTCATACAAATTGTTATTTTTTCTATATTTCAGATTTCTAAAAATGACCCCCTTCCTAAATCCTTATGCTACCGGTGTATGTACAATTTGGAAAATTTCTACGACTTTCGAATGGGCTGTGTAAATGCAGTGGCTCTGCTTGAGAGCTGTCTGATAGCTGATGGTGGGGTACGTATCCATTTATCGGTATAGTAATGCTGAAAGTTTCAAAGTTAACATAGTTGAGCTTTATTTTTGCTGTGCATTTTTTGACTCAAACAATTTTGACATTATATGATTCCAGAAAAATTTAGACAAGGCCTCTGCTGAAAAGAGGGCAAAAATAATGAAACATATGTCTAAAGCAACTTCTCGAAGTTCAGATGTTGCTATGCCACAACTTGAACCTGAGGTACTGAAATCTGTCTTACACTTCCCCTTTTCTCTGTCTTTTATCTTAAATTTTCGTGTTTCACTTGTAACATATTTCCTATATTTTTTTTACAAGCTTGATGCATTTCAGATCCCATTATCAAATTCAGTTAAAGAAGAACCAGATGACACTGACCTTCCTAAGGATGAAGATGACTCTCTCCCTAAAAATAAAACATCAGGAACTTCTGACTCAAATATGCCAAAACTTCCATCTGCTATTGAAGATGACGAGGAAGGTGGTAATACTGATGATGATATGGAGGAAATAGATGAGGATGAGGAAGATGAAAAAGTGATTGATATAGATCCTGC
Organism: Frankliniella occidentalis; assembly: GCF_000697945.3. Classification (NCBI taxonomy): domain Eukaryota; kingdom Metazoa; phylum Arthropoda; class Insecta; order Thysanoptera; family Thripidae; genus Frankliniella; species Frankliniella occidentalis. The sequence continues at coordinate 134,972 of NW_026267559.1, read as the reverse complement.
AGATTATCTGGAGTCTAGTGTGGTAAGCCACAGTGTTGAGCTCTACTTATGATTTTTCCAGCCCAATTTAGCTCACATGCATTGTTAATTTTTTTCTAGGCTGTCGAAATGGATGAATCATTACACTCACCTGCAAAGTACGTGTTCAGAGTTTTTCTAAACTAATATTTCCCCTCCATTTCATGAATGTAGTAGGCCTAACAACCACTTTTTTTTTTTCAGGAAAAGTATTTCTCCTCAAAAGTCTACTGAACCTCGTGAATTATTCACTTGTCAAATTTGTGGCAAAACACTGTCCAGCAAAGGACATCTGTCCCTGCACATTAGAATTCACAGGGATGACGGCACAGATGGTAATTGTAACACCAGCTCCTCTGTGTCAACCAGCAATTCTACAGGATTGCCATTTTGTAGACCCTATAGATGTGATCTATGCAATAAAAGCTACTCCTCTTCTAAACATCTGTGGGGCCATGTTAGTTCCAATCACAGAGGAGATCCAGCTGTAACATGTCCGGAGTGTCATCGCCTGTTTTCCTCTGTAAACAATTTGGAAGAGCACAAGAGGTCAAAACATGGTGATCATACCAGTGATGCAGGTGATGAGGTGAGATGCGCCTATAATCTTAATTCCTGTAGGTTATACATTTAATCCTGTGTGGCATAAGGAATTTTATGTTCATGGACTCCTATGTTGTTTTTTGTAGTTGTCCAAAAAGTTAATAATTGATGAGGATTCATTTGGTAAAATGGATTCTGATGGTGACACAAACCAGAATGGAAAGAGGCCCAGAGATTTAGATGAAGCTGCAGGAAGTAGGAGAAAACGTTCAAAGCCAAGGAAAATAGCTCGTACCCATAGCTCTGAGTCTCAAGGAGGTAATCTGAGATGTAAATTAAATATCCTTTTGTCTTAAAGACCATACCACTTAAATCAGTACTTACTTCATTGTAGATGAAGGTGATGGAGAGCCATTGGAATGTGTTTTATGCCTTGAAACATTCCCTGATGTCGCTCAGCTAATGGAACACACCAAAAAACATGAGGAAGAACATGAAGAAACACAGGCTATGGTGCAGGCACAGTCTATGATGAACTCTCAAAACCTTAGTTGTCTACTATGTGAAAAAACCTTCACTCTCAGGTATTTTTATAATATATCTGTAGGGTGTTTCTAGTGTCAATTTATTGTCCCTTAACATATTTATTTTCTTCTACAGGAATTTATTACATGATCATCTTCAAAGCCAACACGGAATAGATCCCTCAGATTTATTGGAGCATCAGAAACTATCTCAAGATGCCAGACTAGAAATGTCCATTAAAGCAGAGATAGATGAAGATCAGGATCATCATATGCTAGCTGAGAGCATGTTGGAGTCAGAAACTGTATGTTGCATTGCCTATTTCTGGTGTAAAATCTTCTTGAACTTCTGACCTTTTCTCACATTTTTTAAACTGATTTTGTACATTCAAAGGTTTTCTGCTGTGAGGCATGTATACGAGAGTTCACTGATCGCTCAAGCTTGTGGTTACATATGTTGTATACTCACAAAGAGGCAGCTGCAACAGCGTGTGGACTATGTTTGAAGGTGTGTGGTGATCTACCTAGTCTCACTGCACACATTCAGACCTGTCACACAACCAGCCACCTCCTGAATGAGAAGAGAAGATACAGGTAGAAAGCTTAACTTTTATTGGCTGGAAACATTTTCTATGTGGTTTATTTCTGCACTAATTAATTTTTGCCTACCTTCTAGCTGTTCTGTTTGCATGAGACAGCACGATTCTCGCAAAAAGCTTTTATCACATGTTCTTATCCATGACATTGGGTCAGCCAAGCCTGATGACCTTATCATTCTCAACTCGGATTTGTATCAAGCTGAGAATCAAACTGAAAATGATTTTGATGAACAGGACAGCCATGATACTTCCTTCACTAACACTCCTGCTAATTTAAACATGTCTACTGCATCTTCAAACTCGGCTGTTTCTGCAGCAGCTGCAGTTGCTGCTAACTCACCATTTGCCTGTCAGATATGTTTAAAAATCTTCCCTAATGAGGAAAAAATGGTTAAGCACAAGCAAAATGCCCACCGACAGGATGCTCTGGTAAAGACTTGGTTTTAAAATTGTTATTATATCTTACCAGCGAAATAGGCAAAACCCTACATTCTTCTCTCTGATTTAGGTTCATGCTGCGTCTGGAGTGGGTACATACCACCTCTTTTTCCGATGTGAAATTTGTGGAGTTTCACATCAAAGCAAGTCAGATAGGTGGAAGCACGTCTATGAAGTTCATAGAGGTGATCCAACTGTGACCTGCAGCCGAAATAACTGTGGTAAAGTTTTTCCTTCAGCAGAGCTTAATCAAGAGCATGTTAATCATCACAAAGTGCAGGGAACGACCCCGAACACTTGCGAGGTTGGTGGTCTTGATTTGATAAAGTTTTTTGTCCTTCCTAGAAAAATTATCTAGGATTAGATTAAATCATGTATTTATAAAATTACAGATTTGTGGAAAGCTTTGGAATTCTCGTGTAGATTACTGGAAGCACATGATGGGGGTGCACGCAGAAGTTGTACCTTTTACTTGTGGCGTTTGTCTTAAAATTCTACCTGACCTGCCTCAGTTGATGGAACATGTTAAGTCATGGCATTATCCTTTGACTGGAGGCGATTATTGTTGTGACATCTGTGGAAGACCTTACTCAAACAGATCCAAGATGTCACGCCACCGCAGAATACACTTTTCTCTGCCAGGTGAAGATGATGTGGAGATCCCAGCTGAAGACGAAACTCCAACTAAATCAGGTTCCGATAAGAAAGGAGTGACTGTTAAAAGTGAGCCAGTGGACAATGCTATTAAGCCTAAAGCCACAAGTATTCATTGTGAAGGCTGTCCAAATCGTACTTTCTCTTCACGCGAAGAGTTAATTCAGCACAGACGAGCTGATCATGGAATGCTCACTTGTGATCTCTGTGACAAATTCTATGGTCGTACCTCCCACTTGTGGAAACATGTCAATAAAATGCATAGAGGACATCCTTCTGTTACTTGCACTCACTGTGGAAAATTGTCAGCTTCAAAGTCACATTTACGCAGTCATGTTCTGAAAATGCACAGGCCAGGAGTTCTTGTTGGACACATTGAAAATGTGCAATTACCCATTCCACCAGCACCTGAAAAAAAGGTAAACCATTTGTAACTACTTTCAGTATTTGTTTTTTTACAAAGGTAAGGAAAACCCTTGCAGTTTTTCTGAAGTGCTGTATTTTACTTTTCCAGACTGAACGGGTGCTGGGACCTCAAGCTTGCCCACAATGTTCCAAAGTCTTCTGTAATAGGTACAGGATGTTAAGGCATCTGAAGAGTTGCAGAATGTCACCAGCAATGTTCAACTCAGGCCACCAAATATTTGATGAGAAACCTAAAGGCCCAGCGACATGCCAACATTGTTCCAAGGTTTTCTCATCCAGGAAGGCAATGAGGGAACATGAACATAAATATCATATTATGTATGATTGTGAGTTGTGTGGTGAAGGAGCCATACCAAGTAAAACAGCACTGATGGACCATATCAAGATTGCTCATAGAGGTACTGTCATAGCCTTTTGAAAACTTACCATCATGACCATACTTCAAGCTTTTCTGATACATTTGTCATTAAGATTAGTCTCTGAGGCACTGTAGGTCTAGAGATGGGATCTGGGAATATATTTTTCACCATGAGGGAGATGTACACACAAGGGACATTTTTAACCTTAAGCTTATGGCATTCTGGTATTAATAATGTGTTCAGCTATCCCCTTTCTTTCGGAAAATATACTACCGCCAAGCTCCACCTTGAGACCTACTGTGGCTTAGAGATTAATTTTATTGACAAATGTACCAAGAAATCTTTTGGGGCAGGAAAAGCCCCCTTTGCTCCTCTGCTCTGTTATCTGTACCAACCTGCTTTCAACAATTTCTTTCAGGATCAGAACAGTTAACATGCTCAATTGAAGGGTGTGGCGTAGTTTTGAGATGCTCTGCTGATCGTGAGAAACATGAGAAAGAGCACAGATCACAGCGTATTCCAGCAACATGTGTGAAATGTGGTGAGCTCTGTGGCAGCAAATCTCGATTGAGACAGCACATGGTAAGTCTCTTTGTCAATTTCCTGACACTATTGTTCATGCAGGCTTAGGGGAAGCATGTTAAAGTGTGTAAATCCAGAAAAATATGTTATTTTTATCTTAATAACTTTTTAACAGACTTTTTGTGTTTGTTTCCATTACAGAAGATACAACACAAGCTAAGTCCAAGCATCCTTTGTACCATTTGTGTGGCTATTCATCCCAACATTGATGATTTGCGGGCTCACGTCCAATCCGAGCATGCTGCAATAATTAACCGTGCAAATACGTGTAAAGTATGTGCTAAATCAGTAAACTCAAGGAGGCGTCTTATACATCATATCAATAATAACCATGATGGTGCTTCCCGTCTGTGCACTGTTTGCTTGGGATTCTTCGCCAATCAAGAAGAATTGGCAAAGCACACAGAAGACAAACACTCAAAGGAAGAGGAGGAGGCTGAAGAGGAAAGTGATTCTTCCTCTGAAGATGAAAATGGGAAAGACGACAAAAATCAAGTAGATGAAGATGAAGAGGATGAGGAAGATGAAGAAGATGACGAAGAGGATGATGATGAGGAAGGACAAGGTGACGGAGAGGATGAGGAGTCTCAAGAGTCACATTCTGAAGAGAAGTCTGTGGAAGAAAATTCAAAAGCTGATAGTGATGTTAGTGAACTTACTTTGAATGGAATTGATGACGCCAAACAACATGGAAGTTCTCTTGCATCTGATGACATTTCTTCTAGCTCAGAGAATAGTGAAAAGAGCCAAGAGAAGCAAGTTGTCTCCGAAGGGAGGCCTCGTAGATCTTACAAATGCAACATTTGCAAAGAGACATTCAAAATGCCATCCCTTCTCATGCAACATCAAAAGCAGAGACATCGCTCAGGTTCTGTTCCCATGCAGTGTCCCTCCTGTGATAAAAAGTTCTCAAACAAACTTATATTTTCAAATCATGTAAATCTTTGCAAGCGGGAGAAAAGTTCAATCTTGCAACAGACACTGGAAACTGGAAAAGGGGGTTTCAAGGACAAATCAAGCAGAGTAGTTCAACTTGCGGAAATGGCAGGCTTTAATGGACACTTCCTTGAAGGAGGTGACGATGGCAAGGACAGCAGCCCAGGTAGTTCATCTGCCCGTGCCAGAATTCAACGCAAAGTCTATGGTGAGAATGAAGGTCCTATTCACTGCTCATTGTGTAACAAAGTTTGGCCCTCATTGAGGCAGCAATGGCAGCATCTAATTCGCACTCACAGAGAAGCTGCGGCAACAACATGTGGTGTATGTCTTGAAATATGTTCAGACTACGCAACATTGAAGGTTCACCTTCATGAAATGCATCCTGACACATGGGAGGGAGAAGGTAAAAATTTTACATGCCGAATATGTGGCCGCTATCATAATGCCAGATCAAAGCTGGAACTTCATAATACCATTCATCTTGGTTTGGAGGGTGAGCTGGGTGAGACTATGGCTCTTGGAACAAAGGAGGAACTTGAAGAACAGAAAACTACTCAAGGAATGGGCTCTAAGACATTAAAATCGCCTGAAAAAGAATCAGAAGATAGTGAAAACTCCTCATCGGACGAATCTGATGATTTGAATGACGACATGCAGTTGTTTGTTTGCCCTGAGTGTTCTATGGTATTTCAAACAGAAGATGCTCTTGATTTGCATATTACATCTAAATGTTCCCATCCAGAAGATGAATCAACTTCAAGAGATGACTCAAAAACAAGTAGCTACTCATGCCACCAATGCAATAATGCTACCTTCTCAACTTACATAAGTTTGAGCAAACACTACAAACAATGCCCCAAGTTAAATGAGAGTAGACCTGAATCTAAATTAAAAGAAGAGTCAGATGTGTCAAATGGGCTTGAGGGAAATCAAAATGAAGACAGTTCTGATAGTAGCTCGAGCAGTAAATCAGATCAAGATGGCAGTAGCAGTAGTTCCAGCAGTTCAAGTAGCAGTTCTAGTAGTTCTAATGATGACGACTCTCAAGATGAAGCTGACCATGACGATGATGTAGAGGAGGACTCTGAAGCTGATGAAGAAGGTGGAGGAGAAGGTGAGAAAAGCATCCATAACATGTCTTGTAATGTTGCCAGGGATCTTGTTAAGGATATTAAAGATCTTGGGTCAGCAATATTATAAGAAAAAGAATTAAGTTTTACAAAGAAATCAAAATTGTTTGTTTCTTATTCATGTAAATTAAAAGTTCACTGAAGACTGATTGTCGTCAGGGTATCGCATCTAACTCATTACCAATTTAACTTTGCATGTTCATATCATTACTAACTGACTTACATCAAGTTGGGTTCTGTTTAACATTCTTTTCACCTACGTCCTATCTGTTCTTTCAGGTTCTCTCACCTCTTAATAGATAGGATTTTCTTCAAGTGGTAAGTAAATCAATTGTATCATAATCATTTATCCATTTTCACCGAATTTCCCATTCTGTTGTATGAGTTGGTCCTACTTGCAAAATAAGAATGGAAGACAAGGTATAATGCCTTTCCAACTCACTTCTCTATTGTTTTCCTTTTTTAAAAAAATAAAAATAATTTTTACATATTTACATTTTATGTCTTCCATCAAAAATATTCACTTCTGAAGTAATGTTTATTCTTAATGATTATAGTGGGGAAGTTAAAAAGTTTGTGATGAAGCGTGGGTACAGAGCTCAAATTTGTGACTTATTATAGAAATGTGACCTCTATGACACACATAGAGACCAATCTCATCTCTTATTGTAATTACAGTAGTACAAATGGATTCAGCTCAGTTTGCTAAAAGTTCAACAGCATCTGATTTCTCACATTTCTATGAAATTATTCATCTTATATGCACAAGCACCAACTCAGTCTTTCAGCTTTGAAATAATCACATTATATCATTGAGTAATCATTTTGTTGTGAATCATACCAGTCAGTACAAGTGATGTTCACACATGTTTTTGATATGTTGAACTGGAGTTATAGCTGATTAAATAGTGAATCTCTTATACCTGTCAATGAAGACTGCCTCTCTTAGAATATCATGTCTTTACTGTATTGGCTAATTTTATAACTGAATCAAATGGCAAATTGCGGATTTTTTCTCTCTCTCTCTCTCTTTTTTTTTTTTGGTTATATTATTGATTGTAATTTTCTTATTTTATGACATTGGACTACATCCTTTCCATCTTTCTCATTGAAATCTAATTAAATTAAGTCCAATTTCCATGTCATAACTAGTATTGTTTATTATGAATATCAACTCTGGCAAGTCCTTTATTTTAGATGGAAGTGCAGTCATTCCATTTGTCTAACCTCTTAATCACTAACCAAATCCTAGTCAGTAGAGAGCTTTTTACTGTTGAAAAACAAAATTTTGTTCATTCCATTATAGCACTTAAAGTTCAAGAGACTTAATTTTATCTCCTTAATGTGAGGATGTGTGCAATCCCCATATTTTAAGCTAGAATTTTTGTGTGTGTGCAGCAAAAGTCTTATTATAAATTTGCTCCCTTTGAGTGTGTCTGTCTCTGATCCAACCAATCTTGTGTATATGGACTATCATCTATCATGTTCTATTTTTTGTTGATATGTTGAGCATGAAACTAGGTGTTAGTTGCATTATAACAAGCGTTAATTTGTCATATATTTATCCAAGAAATGTATGAGTTTTGCCATATTAAGAGTAAAAATAGTGTAAATTGGATAGGCACTTCACTCCTGCTTATTTCTTTATCGTACCGGTGTAAAGGTTCATTTAAAACTCTTGTTGTTATGTATATTGTTTGTTTAATCTTGGAGTTGGACTTTAAATTAAACAAAGACACTTTTAGTTTTCTGTACTATAAGTTACCAAGCATGTACTAGCAAAAAGCTACTAGCTTTTTGTAAACAATCTGTGATTATAAACAGATGTTTTATGATCTGTACAACATGTCATGCTCTCAAGGATCCAGTTCCAAATTATCGGGCTGGTTATGCTGTGAAATGAATGAATCTGATTCTTGCTGGCATGAATGATATGACGATATGTCTGCTGTGATGAGACAAAAGCAAAGCTACATGTAACACCGTATGTTTTGTTTCTATCTCCATTTTTGCTTTCCTTTTTTACTTTTTTATTTATAGATTTTATGTCTAACTTTAATGTGTGGGAGGAAATACTGCCGTCCATGAAAGCTCAGAATCCAAGCTCTGTCCGTAATTGCTACATCGTGTTCCTCTTTGTATGTTCTCTAGTAGTGGTTATAGAAACTTTTTGTGGATGGACTGCTGATTATTATGAGCCCTTGTCAGCCAACTCATTTTGTCTTCTCCCTGACTTGTTTCCTCTTACAGACCATCCATTTTACACTTTATACTTTGGTCTCCTTTTCCAAGAATTGTCATCTCAGTTTGCATATTAATTTGTCTTTCCATTAACTTGCTTGTCCTACCACTACTGAATAATTTTGCCCATTCCATGCCTGTCTTTTCCCTCCATTTTGCTTCTATTTTATTTTTGTCTCCCCCATTTTTATTATGTTCTTTATTTATTACTAACTAGACTTCCTTCGGAAGATGTTGTGTAATGTTAAATGAAAGATAAATGGAAGTATCGTATATGTTTAAACTATCATTTTTGTTCTCAAACGCAAATTCTGTTTTAAGGACAATTTTAATTTGTCTATCAAATTATTTGTTTGAATTAATTAGGTGATATTTGTGCTGTTCTGAGAACTCCCCTTTAAGGAATTTTTGTTTGTTTGTCTGATTTGACCTTCAGAGGATGTGTATTGAACAAGGTTTTAAGCTGCTTGCCCTAAATCAGGACTTCATTGCACCTGTTCTATGAACACTACATTCAATATGGACTTGAGCTCATGCTTGGTATCTGTTCTTCTAATGAAATAAGTTTACAAAAACTTAACTCTATTTTGTAATAAATGTATGGTAAGTGCTGTACAACTTTGTAAATACATAGAATTAATGGCCTGGTATAGTATTATATTCACAGATCGTGTGTCAGAGGTACACGAATCTGGAGCTTTCATCTTAACTTTTTGTTCTCTCTTAAAAGTAGTATTTATGGTACTTCCCTCGTGCATATTCTTTTCTCTTTGTTTTTTCATGACAGTACAATTTGTTTTGGATGTAGAAGAAAGTGTTAAGGTTGCCCTGCAATAGACTATTTTAAATTTGATATGAAAAAAAAACGTATTACTATATTTGTGCTTTGAGGTATGAGAGGCACGTGACTTAAAATACAATGTACAGACTATGTAATTGTATCTTGTACTTAGTAACAATTATTCTCTTATCAATAAATGATAGTCAATCTTTTCCAGAACTTGCCTGTTATTTGCTCACAAACCCCAATCACCCCTTTTTTGCTCAGTCAGAAAGCTGTTGGTCGGTATAAATCAAAATCAAAACGACATCACATATCATAAATGTGTTTACTTCGGGCCTATATATAAGTAAAACAAAGTCAACACAAAAATTGTGTTTTTCTGTGTGTGTTCTTAATCTGATGTGGTATTATTTTGATTGTTCCTCCCTGCGATTAGAGGTCCTTCCCCAGGCCTTCGCCTGCCCGTGCTGGAGGGGGGAGGCACAGAGGTCAGGTCAGGCCACGCCCCCCAGCCAATGGCGGCGCTGGGCTTCCCTCAGCCGTCTCCAGCCTACCGCCCCTCCACTCCGCCGCTCGTTCGCTCCCCCTCTCTCCCTCTCTCTCTCGTATGGTCGCTCCCTCCACCCTCGTCCTCGGCGGCATGATGTACGATCCGAGCGCCGTTCATGTGGTACAAGGCGAACAACGGCGGTACCGCTGGCATCCGCCTGGAAACGGACCGAACGGACACACGGAGGCGTCCACTAGACTGGAGCGGCGCTGCGGCTGCGAGGCAAGGAGCGGCAAAGGAGCGGCACGGAGTGGGGCGCGACGTCCTCCTCGTCCTCCAGGCCTCCCGGCTGGCCCCTAAACGGTGCAGTAAATGCAGGCTAAATTTCAAAGCCACGGGCGAGGCCTCCCCCC
>NW_026267559.1:123715-124782 GCF_000697945.3 Frankliniella occidentalis | reverse complement strand
AAAATGGCCCCTTTCTTTTCCCTGATCTCTTTTATCCTCTCCCCTTGCAGTTTGATGCGGCGGAGGCGAAAATCGCGACAAACGAAGTCCGTAATGTGATGAAGGATCGCGTAATTGCGCGCGTAGCGTAGGAAAGAAAAGGAGAGTAAAAGGGAGAAATGATAATAATACAAGGTAAAGGAAGAATAAAAGAAAGGAGTCGTCGCATTTTTTTCTTTGTTCCTCGGTAGTCTAGAAGAGGGCGGTACGTAGTATAATCCACTGAGCGATCAGCCAGCTCCTCCCGCGGACGCAGGCCGACACGACGGGGGCCGTCGGTCGGTCGGTCGGTCGGTATCGAGAGAGAGAGAGAGAGAGAAAGAGAAAGAGAAAGAGAAAGAGAGGGGGGGGGGGAGACCGACCTTTCTTTTTACTCTTACATTTTTGCCCTCTCGTTCGTTGTTGCCACCCCTCATCGGTTCTGCACTTGTCGTCGTGCTCTTCGCTGCTAGCCCGAGCAGGGAAAGACCAGGCCCGACCAGGCCCGACCAGGCCCCATGCTGTTTGTAGAGAAGCTTAGCTCGGCGAGGCAGCCTGAGACAGTGAATGACAGAGGGAGAGAGAGAGAGAGAGAGGGAGGGAGAGGGGAATCGAATTGTAACAGTGCGACACGTGCTACATGCGGATTATGATGCATTTTGATGAACCCCTCGTCTGGCCTGTGTGGAGCTGCAGCTCCGCTACCGAACAGACCGCAGCTCCTTCCTTATTCTCTCCTTTTTTTATTTCTACCCTAGCTGCGTCCTCCCCCGCGGGGGCGCCGCTGCTGTGGAGGGGTGAAGGGGCGTTGTACCGCTTGAGCTAAGCCAGTTTAGGATAGAGGGCTGTGGTCACCGTGGCGTGAGCGGAGAGTTACAAGAGGCACTGCTCGCTCGGGTCTGCAGCCACGGCGAGAAAGAGACGGCGGAGATGCGGACGGGTGCATGGTTGCACTACATCCATTTGAAAATTATTATTTTAATCGATTGATCTATTTCCCGCTCTCTCTTCTTTATGAACCACCAGCGCTTGCCAAAGCGGGTAATGCG
>NW_026267559.1:121132-123665 GCF_000697945.3 Frankliniella occidentalis | reverse complement strand
GCAGGACACCCGGCAGGACACCCTGCAGGACACCCTGCAGAACACACAGCAGGACATCCAGCAGGACACCTAGCAGGACACCCAGCAGGACACCCAGCAGGACACCCAGCAGGACACCCAGCAGGACACCCGGCGACAGCACATCACTTTCGGCCCGTGCCTTGCGCCCCACCCTCCAGCGTCCTCAGTGTCGACCGGGAGATAAACGTGTCGAGTGCTCACACAGGCGTCCCATTTCTCTTGTCCCCTCTCGCTCTCCTCTGCTGGAGGTACCCGCGCGACCGTCCCGTCCGGCGGTTCGAGTACTGCCACCACTCACGTGCTTTAGATCACCCGTCCCCACCCGGCCCTTCTCTGGTCCTCCCGCCGCTAGGATCAAGTAAATCTACACGGCGGCGCGTGCTTCGCCTAGAATTTACATCACGCGCATCCGAAACACACTACGTATCGTTTAAAACAGCGGAGGGAAAAAGAGTAAAACCAAAACAGAAAACTCTGGTGATTACGATGAGCAGTGAGCGCGGACTGGCGAGCGGGTGATCCTCATTGAGCTCGCCGGCCGGCCCCGCCTGGGCTGTGGCCCGGGCCTCACGCTGCCGAGGGAAGTCGGGTAGTTAATTGTGGCGTATCGCGGCCGCAAACACCACTCAGCCCCGGCCACCCTCTACTATGCCGCCGCGGGCGAATCCGACCCGACGATTGATTCTGTCACGCGGGGTCGAGGAGCAGCAGCGGCCGGCGGCGAGCAGAGAGAACGGTGAGCAGGGGTCCTTCATTAGAATTGGAGCGTACACCGATTTTGCTGTTTTTCTTGATTTTTTGTGATTTTTTTCTGACCTTTCGTCATTTTTTAAAAGATTTTTAGTGATTTTTTCATGATTTTTTAAAATGATTTTTTCGTGATTTTTCTGAAGGGTGTACACTGATTTTTTTTGCGTGAAGGACCCCTCGGCAGCCGCTGCCCAGCGGGCGAGCCGATCGGCCGAGGTGAGCGCGGTCTGTCTGCCGTCCGCCCCACACCCTTCCGAGCCCGAGCGAGTAGGCAGCTTACCCACCCGCCACCCGCCCGCCTCGCCCGCCTACCTACGCCGGGGAGGTAGGCAACCCGCCGCGCAACCGATGGGCCCGTGTCAATCAGAGCGAGGGCTATGCAATCACAAGCAGGACCGCAATCAGAGACTCGCGTGACTGTCCTCGGGAGGGAAGGCGACGGAGAGGCACGGACTGAGGAGGAGAGGCGGTGCAGGCCAGGCGGCCGGTGCGATACGGCGGGGGTCCGTTCCATAATGACTTTCGCCCCGTCACGGCGACCGGGGCACCGCGCGGCATTCCCAGGCCCAGCGCATGGCATTCCACCTCCGTGTGTCCCTCGGGGTTCTCATGGAGGTCGGTCCAGTTAGCCCACCGGTGGCGTGACGGCTAACGGATATGCGCTCGCCTGGAGTTGGGCCCGAACCACTGGAGGACCGACCAATGCCCGATATGAGCCTAGTTCCGAGTCTGACTTGTCTAATTTGGCCCTGACTAGACTACGTCTAGTTTGGCTCATTTCGGACACTGCTTCGGCCCACCGTGGTTCGGGCTCATCTCCAGGCGGACTCATGTTAGAGAAGCCGGCGTGAGACCGTCAAAACGACATCCATCGTTGCGATGTCGCTCCAGCATGGCTCATACCTGGGCTTCCCTTCAACATATGCGCCACCAAAGAGAAAACAAACATTTTAAAAATTAACGATTATTGTACTTGGCTCTGCGCAGGAGAACTGAAAGTCGTACGGTGAAGTCGTTTTGACGTCATACACCGACCAAAACTTTGAGTCAGTTGTTCAACGTCAAATTGACGGCCTCATAGAGGGTGTTTAAGAATCAGCCGGGAGTGTAGCGAAGTTTACCGGATTTCTGTGTAGATGAGGATGGCAGCCCTGCCGTGCCGTGCCGATAGGCCGAGCCCCAGTTTACGTCGTGTGCTGTGAGCGTGTCGGCAGTGTGCGTGTACTTCCGGGAAGATACCGCATTTTTAATTTTGCAAAATGTCTTTTACTGAAGTGTTAACGGAAATAATTGATACGATCACGCGATTTGCTACTTCACCGAGTGCCGAGTGCAGCTGCCAAAGACATCTAACGGAGCGCAGCGACAACGACAACACGCCGACGACACACCTTGACTAGATTTTTCGAGGTTAGTCGCAAGTGAGACGGGGTCTCCTAAACTTCAACACATATTTCGTGCCAGTGTAGTTTGAGGTTGTGACGGGAGGAGCGGCGGGGCCGCGGCGCCACGTGGGTGCGGAGAAGGAGAAGGAGAGGAAGTTTGCAAAGCAACTCCATCGCGGCGGGGCCCGTCTCGGGTCCGCGTTCCAACCAAACCGTCACGGCCGCCCCGGCTCTCGGCTCCAGTTGGAGAGAGAGAGAGCGCGAGAGAGGGGTGGCGCCGTGTGATTCGGATTCGTCGCCGACTCGCGGCCCGGGCCATGGCGGACCCACGCATTCCAAATCTCTCAAAGTTCCTCGCCCTCCCCGCCACCCCCTCC
>NW_026267559.1:112416-113837 GCF_000697945.3 Frankliniella occidentalis | reverse complement strand
TGGCATGCCTGTTTACCTACAATGCTGGTCATCAAAAAAATTAACAAGAAATTTGTCGTTTCCATACAACATTTTTTTTTACAGTGTATCGCTTCTAAGCAACGTGGAAGTTGAGGAGTGGCTATAGTCACGTCGGTGAGCCATCGCGGCGCATGGTTTAGTGTAAGTTTTGCGAAGTTTTGCGACATTTCCGGTTGCAAATATCGCTTATTTTGAGTGATTTTCGCGAAAACATACGTCGTTCCATTCAGGCATAAAAGAAGTGACTCGAGCCTTCAGGCTGATTGCACCGAGCGAATAGGCAACCCGGCCGCACGTCTGCTTGTGGTACAGTACGTCATATACCTACTTTTAAAAAAAGACGACCCAAATCACCCCCGCTGTATAATATATGTGATGATTGATACACACGATATCGCTCCTCCTCCTCCTCCTCCTGAGCGTGATGCGGCACTTGATGCTCGCGGGTGACAAAGGCTGCTGCTTCCTGCTAATGATGCTGTGCAGCTGGACCCTCCCCCGCTGCTGCTGTCGCCGCCGCCGCGCATCGCCACCTGACCGACTGTCTGCCGCTGGCTCCGTGACTTTGCCCTATTTTACTATCTTGACAGAATAAATTTTTTAAGAAAAGTGAAAAGGATTAAAAGATAAATGCCTTTTTCATTGACAGGCACAGGCAGCAAGCCTGCACTGACACATGTAGTGTCCAGCTGGCGTCGTGCACATGCAAATGCTGAACACTACGTTGCACACTTTCTAAGTGTTTGACCGAATACCAGAAGTTGTTTAAGGGTATCCTGGTAAACTGACGTTAGAAGTGTTCAGGGCCGGCCATGCACGGTAAAACCGAGTCCTGGTATTTCCAGTCCAGGAGAGTTGGAACCCAAGTGGATGCCCTGGAAACTAGCAATTACTCCCAGGCGATCTACTGGAAAACCAAGGAAATTCCCTGGGAAAATTGCACATTTCCATGGCAACCCCTGGGACTCTTCCAACTCCCCTGGAAATTGAAGAAAACTCCTGGGAATCCCAGGGCTCGTTTTTACCGTGTGTATCTTTGCTCACCTTCGTGTGTTCTATAATTTTGTGTTGAACTCTTTAAAGTATTCAAATTTCCCACCCAACACCTAAGTGTACAGTATAGATTTAAAACACAACCCTTTGCATGCCAGTTTGCACAGTTTTGTTTCAAAAGTGTGCCCTGAAAAGATAAAGTAAGTGTGTAAGTGCTCCACTCCATAGTTGAACACTTAGAGGTGTTCAACATGGTAGCTATGCACTTGCAAGCAAGTGTGCAACTAGCACTCTCACTGAGTGGGGAGTGCTCAACAGAGGAGGAATAACCGCACGTGTATTGCTCACGTGGTTATCTCCCCCCCCCCCCTAATCCACTGAGCGATCAGCCAGCTCCTCCCGCGGAC